>NW_017670308.1:989334-1048902 GCF_001879085.1 Nicotiana attenuata
TTGGGCTGTAGGAGCCCCTCTGGAGTCTGCACACCCACAGTGAGCGCGGGTACCCATCTAGAGTGATTAAATATTGAACAGTGGTAAGAATGACACTGTTATACGCGTTTGGTCAGGTAACAATGACTGACCAGTCAGGTAACAATGACTGACCAGTGGTAACAATGGCACTGTAATACGCGTTTGGTCAGGTAACAATGGCTGACCGGTCAGGTAACAATGGCTGACTTACTGGTTGAGTATGATTGATTTTTAACTGTTTTCAAAAGATTTTCTTCCTATATTTCACTGGTTTCTACTGTTTATCTGATGTTGCTGCTTGAGATAGAATTATTTGTGCCCTTGTGGGATTTTATGTTCTCAGTCGTTATTTATTTTTATTACTCACTGGGTCGGAGTACTCACATTACTTCCTGCACCATGTGTGCAGAGACAGGCACAGCTGAGTTCGTACCTGAGCGCTGATTTCCTTCCAGACCAGGCGGACTAGAAGAGACGAGGTAGCTGTCGACGTCCACAGCCCCGTTTCTTCCTTATCTTCTGCATATTTTATTCATCTTCAAACTATGTTCCCAGACTTGTAGTATTTTCATCAACTCTGTAGTAGCTCGTGACTTGTGACACCCCGATCATCAGGCTGAGTTTGGGAGGGTTTTTCCCTGTTATGTTACGTTTATTTCCTCACTTATGATTAATCAGTATCTATGGTTTAAACCTGTTTATGCTAAGAAATTGTTAAAAGCAGTGTTGATTGTTCTGTTGGCTGGCCTTGTCTTCACGAGAGGCGCCATCACGACCGGGTGGGAATTGGGTCGTGACATCTCGAAGAAGTAGAGACGAGATGGCAACTTCGACACTTACTAAAGGTCCAGTAATATTATTATTAATGCGATGACTCACGGATTTATTAAGAACCACAGTAGATTCAAGTAAACTACTAAACAGGTAAAAGTTCCTCTTTATTAAAAGTCTCCGGATTCATAATCCATTAAATAACAAATTTTCTCAAGTCGGGAGAGAAGATATTAGTATCAACAAATATCAAAGCAAGCAATACAAGCATGCGCAACTCATGCCGAGGTCGTATGGCCCGATCCAACAATATTTAAAATGTGCACTGCCGAGGGTCGAGCGGCCCGAACCATAGATGCATCTATTACCCTGATCGCGAATCATACATGCGACGCGGTCAAATTTAAATAAACAATCACCCTGCTCGCGTACCATACATGCGACGCATGTACACATAGGAACACATGCTCAATAGCAAATTAAAAACTTTACGGGAAATATTTATCCCATTAAAAGCCAATTCTCTTTTAATGATTTAAGGAATAAGTTTAATCCTCTTAGAATTTCATTTACCAGTTCGATAAGATTTAAGCAATTCATACTGTCAATAACATTACAAGTATTCCAAGTATAGCATGCTTTTTGGGTCCTAGACTACCCGGACTTACACATATTAGTAGCTACGCACGGACTCTCGTCACCTCGTGCGTACGTAGCCCCCACAAATAGGAGCACATAACCAATTATTTCACCTATGGGGACAATTCCCTCTTACAAGGTTAAAAAGGAGACTCAATCCACTAGGATCAACCCCTTTTTTTCCGATTCATAAAAAAAAAATCTTTTCTTTCCAATGTTATCATTTTGCAATACAGAAATATGAGGAAGTTTGTGCGTAATCACTCAAATATCATCATAATTCTGAATTTTAGTTAAGCATGTTAAACCTTCGGTTAATCGATATGTGCACTTTTGATCCCTTTACTTATGATTCTTCGCAAATTTAATAAATTATTAAGTGTTGTACCATCTAGTTACTTATGTGTTATGTTAGTTAAATTTGTATTCTTCTAGAAATAGTTTAAATATCATATATCCTATATACACGTTTTACTTAAATTGAAGGTTAAATGTGCTTACCCAACTATTACAGCGGTCAAAATCAGAATTTACTAATAACAGAAGGATCAAAAGTGACGTTATTGCTAAATATATGAATAAATAACTGTATCATGCTATTCAACAACAACAACAACATACCCAGTAAAATCCCAATAGTGGGGTCTGGGGAGAATAGAGAGTACGCAGACCTTATCCCTACCCCGAAAAGGGCAGAGAGGCTATTTTCTTATTATTTTTTTCTTAAAATCAAGAGAGATTTTTGTTTTTCAAATCCAACTTTCTGCTTCAAGCTTTTGGAGTAACATTTTTAATTACTCGAAGGCTTCTTCTTTCATTAGCTCTTTACCTTCGTGAAAAATCATAAGAAAAAGTCTTTAGTTTCCCATCTCTGATTTTTTATTTCTTATTTCTGTAAGGACCGGCAGGTCGTTTTGAGTGTAATAGCCCCGATCCCCTATTAACTATTTTTCCTCTATCATTTTATGTTCATGTGACTTGCCGGGAGGTTTTGTTTTTTGTTTCGGTGTGGTTTGGGACACTTAGTCCTTAAAATGGAAGCTTAAGTTCTAAGAATTTGAACGTACTTTGAATTGTGTGAAGACGACTCCGAAATATAGTTTCATCAGTTCCGTTAGCTCCGTTGGGTGATTTTGGACATAGGAGCGTGTCCGGATTGTGATTTAGAGGTCCGTAGCTGAATTAGGCTTGAAATGGCGAAAGTTGAATTTTTGGGAAGTTTGACCGGAAGTGAACTTTGTTTATATCGGGGTCGGATTCCAATTCCGGAAGTTGTAGTAGGTCCATGATGTGAAATGTGACTTGTGTGCAAAATTTGGGGTCAATCGGACGTGTTTTGTTATATTTCAGCATCAGTTGTGGAAGTTTGAAGTTTCAAGTTCATTAAGTTTGAATTGGAGAGTGATTCGTGTTTTTACCAATGTTTGATGTGATTTCAAGGCTCGACTAAGTTCATATGATGTTTTAGGACTTGTTAGTAGGTTTGGTTGAGGTCCCGACGGCTTTGGGTTAATTTCGGATGGTTAACGGATCGAATTGGGAGTTGGAAGAATTGCTGAAGCATTACGGCTTCTGGTGTCATCGCACCTGCGGCGGGGTTGACCGCAGGTGCGGACTCACACGTGCGAACGGAGGAATCCAGGTGCGGTTTGGAGAAGCTTGGCCTGTGGGCGCAGGTGCGATGTTAGGACTGCAGAAGCGGAGTCGCTTCTGCGAAAGATAGAACGCAGAAATGGAAGGTCTGGGAGGCTTGAGGATTGCAGAAGCGGAAGTTCTCCGCAGAAGCGGGCGCGCAGGTGCGGCCCCTTGCTCGCAGAAGCGAACTATGAGGACTTAAGTGAAGTACGCACTTGCGATGGTTTTGCCGCAGGTGTGGAACCGCAAATGCGGTGAATCCCTCGCGGAAGCGAGATTACTGGGCAGAAAAGGGGAAATTACGAGGGTTTGATCTCATTTGTACTTTGGGATTTTGAGAGCTCGGATTTAGGCGATAATTTGAAGGATTTTCAGAGGAAGCTATTAAGTAATTATTCTTAACTTGTTTTTGGTTATGTCCCACTAATTTATCGTTAATTTCATCTTTTAATTAAGGTTTTGGGTTGAGAAATTTGGGAAAAAAGTGGGAAAGTTCTTCAACCGACATTTTGTTTTTGATTGAGATTTTAATATCGGATTTGAGTAGTTTTTGTATGAGTGAACTCGTGGTTGAATGTGTTCGTATTTTATGACTTTTACCTGATTCCGAGACGTGGGCTCGGGTCGACCTTTTGGGGCAATTTTCGAATTTCTTATTAAAGACTTGATTTCATTAGTTAGATTACTTTCTTATAGTTATATTTGTGGTATTTAATTGCTTTTGGATAGATTTGGGCCATTCAGAGTCGGAAAATCGAGGAAAGGGCATTCTTACTAATTGATTAAGCTTGGTTCGAGGTAAGTGGCTTGCCTAACTTTGTGTGAGGAAAATTCCCTTAGGATTTGATACTGTTGTGATAATTCTGTGATATGTGAGTGCTGTGTACGCGAGGTGACGAGTGACTACACAGGCTAATATTTGAAAAATCCGGTTTTATACTGAGCAGTAACTTGTTACATCTTAATTGAGTTATACTGGCATGTGTAGTTATCCTGTTTAGCCTAATATCGCATGTCTACGTGTCTTAATTGCTTATTTGAAATCTCTGCAGCATTCTTAGTTGATTTTCTATTTTTCCTTGATTTATATTTAGTCTTAAACTGTAGGCTTCTTGCTGTTAACTGTTGTTTTCCATCAGTTTCGAGCCGTGTGTTTACTTTTGGGACTACGAGGCTGTACCTTGGGAGATCCCCTGTTTCATATTTACTTTTGGGACTACGAGGCAGTACCTCAGGAGATCTCTTATCGCATATTTACTTTTGGGACTACGAGGCGGTACCTCGGGAGATCCCCCTGCATATTTACTTTTGGGACGTTGAGGCGGTACCTCGGGAGATCCCCTATTGAGCATTTACTTTTGGGACAACAAGATGGTATCTCGGGAGTGCCCCCTATTGTTTATCCCTATGTGCTTTGTTGTTATCCTTCTGTAGTTTCTCCTTGTTAAATTTCCAGTCTCTTTTTACACTGCTATATTTTTCTGCCTTAAATCATTATATTCCAGTATGTGTCACACCCCTTTTTTTCACCTCACTAACCCATTTTAAAATATATAAAAGGATTTGTAAAGCTCAAAAGGGTTTTCAATTAGAAAGTGACAAAGAATTGTGTTCAAAAGGATTTTTCAGAGTTGCCACCTAGCGTTGAATCTCGGTGTGCCAGGTCACCATTTAAAATAACTTTTCTTTTCGAAACACGTTTGACTCTAAACCAGTTTGCACCAGAGATTCGGGTAAAGGGGTTCATTTGACTCGGGGAGAAGGTGTTAGGAATTCCCCGAGTCCCGTAACTAGTACGGTTGCGTACCCGATCTAGTTGGCTTTTAAAATATTCGAATTGAGGTAATAAACACAGAAATGGGAAAATTAACACATAAGAGGCTCAAGATCGTTCCTACCTAATAAGATAAAGATAACAATAAAATAAAATAAGAATAAAAGTACTACGAGTTCGCTTTCGGCCTCCAATTACAGAATACTACGGGGCATTCCCCGGAATAAAATATATACAAATCCTTCGGGGCATTCCCCAGACAAATTTGACTAAGGGAACGATCTCTTGGCTCAAAACTAACAAAAATCCTAAGGCTTGCCTACCCAAGTGTGGTCGGCCTAAAACATGCTACTAGCGATCAAAATAAAATAAAGTAGTGAATATGTAATGCTCAAATTTCAATTCTGCTCCTTTAAGTCCTGATCCCACAACCATTAATAGAATAAAATCAAACAAGAAAATTAATCAAAAGCATTCTTATGTTCAAATCTCTTCCCTGTCTTCAAGATAGCATCGTCTTCAATTTCAACTTTACCCATAACTCAAATCCAATTCACTTCTTATGTTCTCGACTAAAGAATAAGTGATTCAAAGCATAATAAGTTTCTGCCTACTAACATACAAATTATAACATCAGCCACAAAATCATTTTGCAAATTCAAGCAATCAACATCAAAATTATATCATAAAAATGCACAAAAAAAAGGAAGAAAGAGAATTAGACCTTTAATGATAATTTTCTTTTGAGAAATTGGATTGAATCCAAATTGAATTAGGAATAAGGAAACTCGACCAAGACCAACGAAATGAAACTCGCCGGCGAACTCGAATTTGACCTCTTTAACTCGACCATAATGAGGTGAGCGGCAGATTTTCGGCGATGATGGTTTGAATGATGGCAACGACAGTAGCTACGGAAAGGGATAGAAAAATGGGGGAAGATAAGAATAGGGGCATGGGAGTCGCTGATGCGGCGTGAGAAACAGAGAGATTAGAGTCACAAACTTTAAGGAGTGCGGCCGTGGAGATAGAGAGCTGGAGAGATGGAGGTGGATAATCTCGTTTTTATTTTTATTTTAGGGGTGGCAGATTGTCGATCTTGGTTCAGAGAAAAGAGATGATCCAGGGTTCTCTTGGAGATTTTTGTGGTTGAACACCAAGTGAGTGACTGCTGCTCTCTCATTTTCGGCAAGTTCACCGGCGATGGAAGTGAGACAGAAACACGACAGAGACAGAGAGAGGGCTTTTGAGGGAGGTCAGGGTTGGTTGCTGTGCTCGGTCATGTTTGCAGCATATATTTGTGAAGGGAGGTGAAGAAGAAGGGTCGCTGTAACGACCCGACCGGTCGTTTTTGGAATTTACGCCCCGATCCCTGTTAACTGTTTTCCCCAAGTTTATTTCTGCTATTTTGAATTGCCGGGATGTTCGGTTTTGAGTTTCGAAGAGTTTTGGGACACTTAGTCCCTAAATGAGAGCTTAAGCGTTGGAAAATTGACCGTAGTCGGAACAGTGTGAACACGGCCTCGGAATGGAAATTCGATGGTTCCATTAGCTCCGTTATGTGATTTCGGGTTTAGGGGCGTGGTTAGATTGTGTTTTGGAGGTCCGTAGCTAATTTAGGCTTGAAATGCCGAAAGGTCGAATTTTGAAGTTTCCGGTTCGATAGCGAGATTTTGATCAGAGGGCCGGAATGAAATTCCGGAAGTTGGAGTAGCTCCGTAGTATTGAATTTGACGTGTGTGCAAAATTTCATGTCATTCGGACGAGGTTTGATAGACTTTCTGATCGAAAACGTATTTTTAGAGTTTTTGAAATTCTTAGGCATGAATTCGATGAAAAATAGGTGTGTTGATGTTGTTTGAAGTATTTTGAAGATTGGTACAAGTTTGAATGATGTTTTAGGATTGGTTGGCATGTTTGGTTGAGGTCCCGGGGCCTCGGGTGTGTTTCGGAAGGTTAACGGATCAGTTCGGACTTGAAGAAAACTGCTGAAATTTCAGCTTCTGCATTTTTCGCTTCTGCGGTGAACAGTAACCGCACATGCAGTGAACAGTAACAGCACCTACGGTGAACAGTAACCGCACCTGCGGTGAACAGTAACCGCAGGTGCGAACATTTCTGGACAGAATGTTTAAAAGGCTTATTTTGCGAGTCTTAGCCTAGTTTCCTCCATTGTTAGGCAATTTTGAAGCTTTTTGAAGTGGGTTGAAGAGGGATTCAAGGGGAATCACTTGGAGGTAACATTTTTTGACTTCATAACTCGTTTATATGTAATTAAAGACCTAATTAGTGATGAGAAATTTGAGAAAAATGGGTAATTAGGGCTTGAGTTTAAGAGGCCTTTAAATGAGGATTTAAGGGGCCATTTGGGCTCCGATTTCAGTGTTCTTGGTATGTATGAACTCGTGAGAGCATGAGAATTCCGAAAATATATATTTCACCCGATTCCGAGATGTGGGCCTGAGGGGCGTTTTGGTCATTTTACCTAATTTCGCGCATTAGCTTAGAATTTAATTATAGAATCAGTTACTTGTAGTGTTATTTACAGTGTGCAAATGAATTTAATAGATTTGGGCCATTTGGAGTCGGACACTCGTGGCAAAGGCGTGGTTTCTAGTTGATTTTGAGCCGGTTCGAGGTAAGTGGCTTGTCTAACCTTGTGTGGGGGACCTTTCCCATTAGGATATGATATTTGGTAATTGAATGCCTTGTACGTGAGGTGACGAGCGCGTACTTGAGCTAATTGTTGGAAATCCTGTTTACTTTAAGTATTTAAAACTGAGTTCTTTTCTTACTTGTTTTATTCTACTTGCAAACATAGCCCGTGTTAGTTAGAAGAGCATGCTTAGTTGAATTAATTGCCTATTTGCTTAAACTGTCTTAATTGCATTACGTGAAGCATGTTAGGCTAGAATTTACTATTTACTTATTTCGGACTTAGTTTTTATTTTGATATCCTTGAGCTGCTGCTGTGTGTTTTAAATTGGGACTACGGGACGACATCCCGGGAGATCCCCTGTGCGTAATTATGATCTGGATTGAGGTGCGGGATACCAAGAGACCCCTGGCACGTGTATGGAGGATACCAAGAGATCCTCGGGATACCAAAAGATCCCTGGCATATGTATTGAGGATACCAAGAGATCCTCGGGATACCAAAAGATCCCTGGCATATGTATTGAGGATACCAAGAGATCCTCGGGATACCAAGAGATCCCTAGTGTGTATATTGAGGATACCAAGAGATCCCGATTATTTATCTTGCTGTGAGGGGTATTTCCTTGTAGTTTGCCTTTATCTCTGTTTCCATTATTGCACTATTAATATACTGTGTAGATCTTTATTATCGATTCTCAGTTTTACTGTTTATTGCCCTGTCATTACATTATATATATATTTATCTCAGTAGGGCCCTGACCTTCCTCGTCACTACCCAACCGAGGTTAGGCTTGGCACTTACTGAGTACCGCTATGGTGTACTCATGCCCTTTCTGCGCATGTTTTTCATGTGCAGATCCAGGTACTCCTGCACAGACTTATCACCCTTGAGGCTGGGAGCATTTTGGAGACTTTGAGGTACATCTGCCGCGTCCGCAGACCGAAGAGTCTCCTTCTTTACTCTATCTGTAGTGTTAGCCCTTCTATTGTACTATTGATGTAGACATTTCTGGAGATTAGAGCACTTTACTGAATTCCTTTAACCTTGTGTTCCCGTGAGTTTCCGGGTTTTGGGATAGTAATGTAGGATGCTGTGATGTGGAGTTGTATATGCCGAGCGGCATTTTATATACTGTTTCTCCTTTAAATTGTTCAGTTTTGACTATTATTCCGCAAGTTAGTTATGTTTCCGCATTGTTAGGCTTACCTAGTTGTAGAGACTAGGCGCCATCACGACATGTTCACGGTGGGTGAACTGGGGTCGTGACAAGTTGGTATCAGAGCTCTAGGTTCATAGGAGTCACGGAACACAGGCCAGTTTATTAGAGTCTCGCTGATCGGTACGGAGACGTCTGTACTTATCTACGGGAGGCTATGTAACTGTTAGGAAAATTCCACTTCATTTGATTTCCTTGTCGTGCGAGATTCTTGATATCACAACTAAACTTCTGTCTTTCTATTCTCTCACAGATGGTGAGGACACGCGCTACCCGAGAGGATCAGGCACCCGCGCCCCCTACTGCAGCCGTCAGAGGCCGGGGCCGGGGTAGAGGCCGAGGACGCGCTCGTGGTGCAGCCAGAGCACCCGCGCGAGCTGCCGCCGAGGCACCACCAGCAGTACCAGCCGGAGTCCAGACACCCGATACGTCTGCCACTACTACTCCAGCACTCCAGGAGACTTTGGCACAGTTTATGAGTATGTACACCACTCTGGCTCAGGCAGGGTTGCTTCCCCTTGCTGCAGCCACATCCCAGGCCGGGGGAGGAGTACAGACTCCCGCCGCCCGCACTCCTGAGCAGCGAGTGCATGTTGAGCAGGCCCCAGAGGTTATACCTGTGCCGCCTGCAGTACCAGTTCAGCCCGAGGATAGGGCAGCGGCTTCAGAGGATGAGCAACGGAGACTTGAGAGGTTCAAGAAATATGATCCTCCGGTATTCAGTGGGTTAGCATCAGAGGATGCCTTGGGATTTCTGGAGGAGTGCTACCGTATTCTCCGCACTATGGGCATATCAGGATCGAGCGGGGTTTCCTTCACTACTTTTCAGCTTCGAGGAGCCGCCTATCAGTGGTGGCGTGCTTATGAGTTAGACAGTCCGGATGAGGCAGCTTCCCTGACTTGGGCTCAGTTTTCAGACATGTTCACGAGGGAGTATGTTCCCCAGAGTCTTAGGGATGCCTGGCGCACGGAGTTTGAGCGTTTGCGCCAGGGTACTATGACTGTCTCGGAGTATGCTGTCCGTTACATTGACTTGGCTAGACATGCACCAGCTTTGGTTTCTACGGTCCGCGAGAAGGTTCGCCGGTTCATTGAGGGGCTTATTCCCAGCATCAGATCTAGCATGGCTCGTGAGTTAGAGACGGATGTGTCTTATCAGCAGGCGGTGAGCATTGCTAGGAGGATTGAGGGTATGCATGCTAGGGACAGAGAGGAGAGGGAGGCCAAGAGGTCTCGAGAGTCGGGCCATTTTTCTGGTGCCCGTGCCCCAGCTGCAGGTCGTCATGGTAGAGGTCATATGGTTCGCCCTGTTCATTCAGCTCTTCCAGCAGCCAGTGGTGTTCCAGCTCCACCTAAGCCTCAGGAGCCTTATTATGCACCTCCAGTCTCTAGCGCGCCTCCTGCACGGGGTGCTTCCAGTGGTCAATCCAGCAGACCTGGCCCGAGCCAGTCACAGCTGCCACGTCCTCCCAGAGCTTGTTTTGTGTGTGGTGACACACGCCATATGGTGAGGGATTGCCCCAGACTTGGGAGGGTTGCACCCCCACAAACCCCTCAGCCGCAGCGCACCCCGCAGAGCGCTCAGGCTATGGTTCCAGCACCAGTTGCTACTCCACCGGCCTAGCTAGCCAGAGGTGGGGGTCGGGGAGGTAGAGGTCGCCCTCGAGGGGGAGGCCAGGCCAGATATTATGCTCTTCTAGGCCGTACTGAGGCCGCCGCCTCCGATTCTGTCATCACAGGTACTATCTTGGTTTGTCACAGAGATGCATCGGTTCTATTCGATCCAGGCTCCACTTACTCTTATGTGTCTTCTTATTTTGCTCTGCATTTGGGGGTACCTCGGGATTCTTTGAGTTCCCCAGTTTATGTTTCTACTCCTGTGGGAGATTCTCTTATTGTGGACCGCGTTTACCGGTCATGTTTGGTTATTCTTGGTGGTTTTGAGACCAGAGCCGACTTATTATTGCTCAGCATGGTTGATTTTGATATTATTTTGGGCATGGACTGGTTGTCGCCCCATTATGCTATTCTTGATTGTCACGCCAAAACTGTGACGCTGGCCATGCCAGGTGTACCGCGTATTGAGTGGAGGGGTGCCTTAGGTCACACTCCCAGTAGAGTTATTTCTTTCCTTAAGGCTCAGCGTATGGTCGAGAAAGGTTGTGATGCGTACTTAGCTTATGTGAGAGATGCCAGTATGGATACTCCTTCTGTTGATTCCGTCCCAGTAGTACGGGATTTCCCTGATGTGTTTCCAGCTGATCTTCCGGGCATGCCACCTGATAGAGACATTGATTTTGGCATTGATCTGTTGCCGGGCACTCAGCCCATCTCTATCCCTCCGTACCGTATGGCTCCTCCTGAGTTGAAGGAGTTGAAGGAGCAATTGCAGGAATTACTTGATAAGGGTTTTATTCGGCCCAGTGTATCGCCTTGGGGCGCTCCTGTGTTATTTTTGAAGAAGAAGGATGGTTCTATGCGCATGTGTATTGATTACCGCCAGTTGAACAAGGTTACAGTGAACAACCGTTATCCTTTGCCTCGTATTGATGATTTGTTTGACCAGCTTCAGGGCGCACGGGTGTTTTCTAAGATTGATCTGCGCTCAGGTTACCATCAGTTGAAGATTCGGGAGCCAGATATTCCGAAGACTGCCTTCAGGACTCGGTATGTTCATTACTAGTTCCTTGTTATGTCATTTGGGCTGACCAATGCCCCAGCAGCTTCTATGCATTTGATGCACAGTGTATTCCGGCCATATCTTGACTCTTTTGTCATTGTCTTTATCGATGACATCTTGGAGTATTCCCGGAGTCGGGGAGAGCATGAGCAGCACTTGAGGACAATGCTCCAGACCTTGAGAGAGAAGAAGCTGTATGCTAAGTTCTCAAAATATGAGTTTTGGTTGGATTCCGTGGCGTTCTTGGGTCATGTGGTATCGAGAGAGGGTATTCAGGTGGATCCGAAGAAAGTGGAGGCCGTGCAGAGTTGGCCCAGACCATCCTTAGCTATAGAGATCCGTAGTTTTCTTGGCTTGGCGGGTCATTACCGTCAATTCCTTGGGCTCCCGACTTCAAAACTTCAATGTATTCCTCTGTTATTCGGGCGGGCTCCCGACTTCAAAACTTGAAATGTATTCCTCTGTTATCCGGGCGGGCTCCCGACTTCAAAACTTGAAATGTATTCCTCTGTTATCCGGGCGGGCTCCCGACTTCAAAACTTGAAATGTATTCCTCTGTTATCCGGGCGGGCTCCCGACTTCAAAACTTGAATCACTTCTCCCTGTTCTCGAATGGGTACCTGATTTCAACAAAAATAAACAAAAACAAAGAAAATTTTCTGCCCCAGTTTGGTAGCTGGGCACATGGGTGAGTGTTAGACTGAACTATTCTACCAACTATTATAAGAATTTGAAAGCTAAGTCCTATTATCCAGGTAGGTCCTGACAACTCCTGACAACTTCTAACAATTACGAACCTAAGTTATATCCTCTAAAGGTATTACTCCCACTACATTTGTTGTCTAAAAGGTCTTAAACTACTTCCCATTATCCAGGAGGGTCTTGACAACTTCTAGTTAAAAGACAGTTTTAACCTAAGATATATCTACTGAAGGTACGACTTCCACTATATCTTGTTATCTAAGCAGACCTTAAAACTACGTCCCATTATCCAGGTGGGTCCCGAAAACTCCTAATTGAATCCTATCTTAAACATGCAAACTTTGGAACCAACTTACATTCCTTTGGGGTACATTTATGCTAAATTATGCTACTCATGATTGTTTTGAAATTTAAACTAAGTCCCATTTTCCAGGAGGGTCTTGAGAACTCTTAATTGGATCCTACTTCAAACATGCAAACTTTGAAACCAACTTATATTCCTTGGGGTATATTTATGCTAAATTATGCTACTCATGATTGTTTTGAAATTTAAATTAAGTCCCATTTTCTAGGAGGATCCTGAGAACTTACCGTCAAACTTGTCTGGTGCTTGCCTTTCCTTGCGGTGGGTTTCTTCGAAACAAACAAAATTTCTGCCCCTGTTTCAATCAAAAAAAATCTTGTCAGTTTAAAATGTGGTGGTTGGTTTGTGGCCTTGAACTCTGAGGGAGATTGCTCCTTCAACTTCCCATGATGACTGATTTCCACTTGAAGACCTTGCTTGTTTATGGACTAACCCCTTTCTCTGTCGTTCTCATCACATAAAATACCTTTTCTCCGTTCAGACCCAATATCCTCTATTTGTTGCACTGCATGAACTGGCATCTCCCCAACCTTTGTGTCTCATATGAATCCCAAAGCACGTCCATTGCACCCACTCCGTGTATATGCTGTTCTTTCTTGACTTAACCACTGGCCTCTGCTTTGAGGTCTGTCGGTCCTTCACTTGTCATGATAACTGATTTTCATTCGAAGACCTTGCTCGTTTCTTGACTAACCACTTCCCTTTGTCACCCTTAACATAAAAAATATCTCTGATCCGTTCACCGAACACCCTCCATCTTGTTTTATTGTTCATGAATTGATATGCACCAAACCCTTGTATTTTACACGAATCCCAAAGCACGTCAATTGCCACCCACTCAAGATGTATGTTGTTCTTTCTTGACTTAAACCCCTGGTCTGGTCCTTGAGGTCTACAGCTCCCCCATTTGCCATGATAACTTTGACTTCTGCTTGGAAGGTCTTGCTCGTCACTGGTTTAACACCCTTTTATCAAGCTTATCACAAGAAATACCTTTGATCTAACCCTTCATTTGTTGCATCGTTCATGAATTGACATATACCAAGCCTTTGTATTTCACAAGGATCCCAAAGCATGTTGATTGTTGCCAACTCAGCATGCCTGCTGTTCTTTCCTGACTTATGACGCTTTGATGTGTTCACTAGATCCCGTTTTGTCCAATTGGAAAGCTTGGTGGCAGATTTTGAAGTCATTTCTCACTTGTTATGACCAAACAGACTCAGGAGGAGGAAGAAAACACAACAAAAGGAACAGAGTAAAGGACAAAGGAAAGAGATGATTCCTAACAAGAAAGCTACAAAGTAGAAACCTATCGGATGTGGATACCAACTCTACTGACCATGACATGCACCTGCGACCTATTCTGTTAAGCAAATCCGATGTTCAGCTGTTGTTGTACCTTTTCGCCGTGAAACTGGGCTTCAATGGTCCGCTTATCCAATCGGATTCGCAATCCTTATTCGACTTGTAGTGCCCGAAGGGTTTTCACCATCAAGCCTCTCTCATTTTGGTCTTTCTCTCAACTCACCGTCGCCTTATGGTGCCCGTGAAGGTTTTCACCAATAAGACTCTCTCATTTTTTATTTCTCTTAGCTTTCATCGCCTTGCGGTACCCGTGAGGGCTTTCATCAATAAGGCTCTCTCATTTTTCATTTCCCTTGTTTGAACCGGAGTGTTGCCCCTGATATGAATCACCTCTACTTGCTTGACTTGGCATTCTTCGAAGACTGATCGGAAGGTCTTTCTTTGGACCGTAATGTGGGCTTTTGGATGGGGTTAGAAAGAAATGGTATCAAAGGCTCAAAACAATTCAAATGGGTTCAAACTTACAACTTTCGGAATTAGATTTCTTACAACGATCACAACACCTGCCCCAGTTTCTTTCTTGGGGAGTTTTTTTATTTTGGTGTGACTGAACCTCAGAGAGAGGCTGCCTACGTATCCTTTCGGAATCAAGTCAAACGTAGTTCAGGTCATAGAAATTACTTGTTGTTGTCTTTTCTCTTTTCTTTTTCTTCCTCTTTCTCTTCTTTTCTTTTCTTTCTTTTTTCTCTTTTTGTTGTTTTTTTTTTCTTTTTTCTTTTCTTTTTTTTTCTTTTCTTTTTCTTCTCTTTTCTCTTTTTTTTCCTTCTTCCTTTTACCCTTCTCTCTCTTTTCATTCTTTCCTTTTCTCTTTTTTTTCTTTACTTATCTTTTACTCTTGTGTTTCTGATCTTTCCGAAAGAGGGGTATGAAAGAAAGTAAATAAGGCTCAAAGGGGGTAACAAAGGATAAAGTGTTTGGATAGAAGAAAAAAATGCCTTCGTCATTCCAATCTTCAAAACATGCCAAGTACAAACAACACAATTAAGCACACCACAGAAAATATTCGTAATATCTTTTGATTGCACCAGACTTGATAACCATATCCGCACATTCGCCTTTTCATTTGTTGAATACAAAGCACCATTGGACAACACTCTCACTTTCCTTACCACGAACGGCCCCTATCAATTTGGCAAGCTTGCCTTTAGGGTTTCTTTATGTTTTATCTTCTCCAGTTTCACACGGTTCGGGCTTCAAATACTTTCAAAAAATCCAAATCTGTTCTTATTTCCCTCAAGTGTCCCTATATCTTTAACATTGTTTCATGGCCAAACTAACTTTTAAAACCAGGCTGAGAATTATACGTGCATGTCATGTCACTAGAACCAGCATTAAAAGGATTGAAAAGAGGAGAAAAGAACTAAACAAAAATGACTAGAAATGGCAGAAAATAGAGAATTGCATCAGACAGACGGTGAAAGGGTTTTAACAACAAAACAAGCTACATAAACTGGGCTACAATCCTAAAACAAACCTAGATAACACTGAATGAGATACTACGACTAAAGGAACTAGACATAATGAAAGGATAGGAGGGTTTGAGTCACAAGACAATATCCGGATTACAACCCTGAAATAATCCGGACAACAGAAATGACAACAACCTAAGCCACCAAGCTCTTCTCCGATTGACCAAGCAATGGAGCGTCTTTCCAATTACCAAGCACGGTATCTTAGCCACTGAATTCTGCATCAACAACACTAGGAACTTCACAAGTCTTCATCACATTGTTCTTATCACGCTGGTTTTGGGTTCCTTTTGCCGGCTCGTTCTTAAGATCAACCTCTGATAGTACTGAAAGCCTGGTAGCCCTTGGACCTCCGCGGCTCCCAGAAGAATTCTCACATTCCTTTTCAAAATAAATCATGCCCACCATATGCGTCTCATTGTGCACAGGCGATGGACTTTGGCTAGTGTTTGCTGCATCTGGGTTTGGCGCGACAATGTCACCTGCATTAATAAGCTTCTGAATCGCATTCTTCAGATTCCAACACTTCTCTATCTCATGTCCCGGGGAATTCGAGCAATATGCGCACCTTTGGGAAAAGACAAACTTCTTTAGAAGAGGGTTTGGTATTTTTATCTGGATAGGCTTCAACATGCCCGAACTCCTTAGCCTCTGGAACAGATTGGCGTATGACCCTTCCAATGGAGTGTAGGCTTTCTTCTTCCGCAACCTCTCATCCCTACATGCTTGATTGGGCCGGAAACCTGATCCAGGGGGTTTCTGGCAGGCTCGTGGGAGTAGATAAGCATTTTGTGGAGCCGGGTACCGGAAAAGTGATGTATGACTCTGGGAGCTCTGTGGAGAGAAGTAGCATTGGGGAGGGCCACCTGGTGCACAAGGATATCCACGGGGACGGTGTCGGGGCTGGGAGTGTTGATCAGGAAAACTCATCGGATCATCTTTTCTGCTTTCCCCTCCCCCACCCAAGCTTGCTGGGATATTCTGAATGTCTTTCGACCAACTCATGATCTTGCCTGACTTAATTCCCTCTTCTACTAACTCCCCGATTCTTAACACCTCATCGAAAGGTCTACCCACGGCCGGGATCAAATGATCGAAGTAGGTGGGCCCCTGGGCTTGTTGAAAAAGCCCAACCATTTCTTCTTCTCCAATCGGGGTACTGACTCGAGCAGCTTGCTCCCTCCATCTGAGCCCAAACTCCCTAAAGCTTTCCTCCGAATTCTTTTCCATCTTAGATAGAGAGGAGCGGGGTGGGGTAACACTTGATTTGCATTGAAAGTATCGGACAAAGTCCTGAACCATGTCACCCAATGTAGGCCACTTATCAACATTTTAACGACTATGCCAGTCCAAAGCTGCCCCAGTTAGGCTTTCACTGAAATATGCCATCATCAAGTCATCTTTCTCTCCCACAGTTCTCATTTCATTGCAATAAACCTTCAGGTGGGCTACCGGATCCCCAGACCCATCATACAAGACTAATTTTGGTACTTTAAACCCCATAGGTAGGCGAATGTCAGGAGACACGGACGATTCTTTGTAATCCACGCTACCCTGATCCCTCATTCCTTGCTTGTCCCTTAAGGACTGTTCTATGCTTTTCAGCTTCCTGGGTACCCCATCTAACCCTCTTCCTGTGAATTTTCCATTTTCAACATGAGGCTCGTCCCGTGGGCCTTGCTTGTGCGAGTTGGGAACCTTGTGAGCAACCTCGGAGGGGTAATATTGGGCGTTATGAGCTTTGGGCGGGTGTTCATTATCGAGAACAGTGGATGTGACCGGAGCGCACTTTTTGGAAAAGATAGTTGGATGACGAGTGATGGAGCTATTAGGGTGGCTGGGAAAGCTGTGATAAGCGGGTAAATATGGAGAGTGTGGAGGATCGCCTAGCGTTGTGTCCGGAGTTTGGGTAAGGATAGCGTCTAGGAAGCTGGGTGGTGGCAGGGGTGGTGCTTTCCCAGTCATCCATGCCCGATACATGTCCGCCACGTGTTGTCTCAACATCTTTACCTCTTCTACCAACCCGTTGTCCTGTTCAACCAGCTGCTTTCGGGCATCGATATCAACCCACTCAGTTCTGTTGTTCTCTGCCATTGTCTTTTGCTTTTGTGTTGTAGGGAAGAGTTACTTTAAAAACCACAAACCAACCACCTTTCTGAAATGATATGACAAAATGAAACCATCACGTTAGCGTTAGGGCATTTAACATATTGGTACCCGCACATTTGGGGAATGAATGCACCTAAGCAGTTAACAGTTCCTATTATGCTTTTGATCGGTCGCATGCGTCATCCCGGCCTTTCCGATTGCAAACTTCCTCTTCTTTTTTTTTCTTTTTCTTCTTTTCACTCTTGCCTTGGTTTTTCTTGTTCCTATTCTCTCCTTTCCTCAAATTTCTTTCATTTTCTCTTTTTTCTTTCATTGTTTTTCCGCTCTTTCTTTCTCTTTCTTTTCATTTTCTCTCTTTTTCTTTTTTTTTCTTTTTGTTTACGGTCGAATCCTATGGAGATTGCCTACGTATCATGACCCCGCATGAATCAGACCAAGCGTAGTTCTTGCAAATAAAAGGTAATAAAACAATAAAACATTTTTTTGGATTTTTCAATTTTCATAACAAAACAAACTTTGATTACAAAAATTCAGAAACCAACAAACTCAAACAAGAACTAACAGACTCCGATGAAAGACGAACTACAGACTCGAAGAACAACTGACCCATATAAAAAGAAAATACAGACTCCAACACAAACTGAAAGACTCTAATGGCGAGGAAGTACAGACTCCCATAACTGACAGACTCTAATGGAAAAGAAATGCAGACTCAAGAAATCACGAACACATTAGTGCTTCAATTGCCCCTGGGACCCGCGAGGCATCATTCGGCCTTGCCGCGGGTCGACTAGATAAATCCCCTTGGAGGTGGTGGAGATCTTCCATTACCCGACGAACAAAAAGCATCACGGTGGCGAAGAACATAGATCTAGTCATATCCTCACAGCTGCTGCACTTTATTGCGATGTAATGAGCGATTCTTATGATTCTCTCTCTTATGACACCTTTCTCTTGCAACAACCTCCCAATCTGCTCAGTTCTGGCTCCCAAAGTTTGTTCGGCTACCTGATTCTTCTCTTGAAGTTGTTGCAAATCCATTTCTAATTGTGCCAATACTGTGTAACAATGTTCCCTTTCAGCTTTGAATTCTTTCGCCCGTTTGATCATTTTATTTTCTGCGACGATGACCCTTTTCTTTAATCCTGCAACCTCACCGTCGAACTCTTCTTTCAACTGCTTAACCAGACGCGCTCGCTCTGCCATATTTTCAGCCAATTGTTTTCGAGCTCCGACTAGTTCCCTTTTCGCTTTGTTCAAATCAAAACTGTAGTCATTCACCTTCAGTCTCAAATTATTTTATGAGTTTTGCATCTTTGGCACTTCGGACAGGATTTTCCGCCACTATTTTCATTTTCTGAATTTGGGCTCGAAGGGCCTCATTTTCTTCGGCTAATTTCTTCTTTTCGCCTTCATCTGCGGCGGCCTGCAAATCTTTCTCAAATTGCAAATCCGTGACCTGCTTCTCCAGTTTGCCTATTGTAGCCCTGTACTTGTGTTCTTTAGCCAACCAGTCCCACTGTTCCTGCGACGCCTCGATGAATTCCTGGAGATGGGGCCTCTTGGCTGGCCTTTCGAACTCAATTTCTCTCCTATACCAAGCAAGGTATCCCGACGACACTTCACCCTTAGACCGATCTCGTACACAAGTATTTGCTGTTAAGTACTGACATTCGTTCCAAATTTTGCAAACTACCGCTTCATGAAATTGACCGTCAGGCCCGATCTCTACTACTTGGCCGCTGAGATCTTCATCCTTCAGGACTATTTGGCATCTTCCCAACTGCCTGAGAACTCGATACGGGGCATAGGGCTGAATACTCCTAAGTCCCATCAATAAGAAATGAGGTCCGGTGGCTGGCATATATATGATTTCGTCCATAGATAACCACCCAAATGTCCACTCTATTTGGCATGCAGTGACGGAACGAAGGCGTGTTACCCATTCTGTGACCCCCTCTGGTAAGCTTATCCCCTTAACCCTCGTAGGAAATTCCACTATGCACGTCTTCTTTGACGACCCGTAACTCATAAATCGAGGACGGTGGCACAAGTGTTCGATCATTACAACCCTCAAAAAAGTCCCCGCCGGCTCTGCAAACAGTAAGAGCGCGAAAGATTTCGGCCACTATCATGGGTGCGAGGGTGATGTTGGCTTGAGTAAGTAAAGTACTAACAATCCCAGCTACTCGTATGTCAATATTCCCGTCTTTTCTAGGGAACACCAAAAGTCCCAGAAAGGCCACCATAAATGCAAAGCGCCTATGTTCTTCCCACTTAGGGCGGTTTCCTTTGCTACAAATTTTGTTCTCTGTCTTGTTGAATCCTCCTACATGACCATATCTATTTTATATAAACGACAAAGTACAGAAACCAGCTGCCAAGTCCGGGTTGTGTACCACCCTGCTTATTTTCAAGGAATCCAGGAACCTGTGCACGGCTACAGTCCTTGGAGCAATCAGGTATTGGTGTCTCAGAGGAACCTTGGGACCCCCGATGTATCCGGATATCTCCTCCAGTGTTGGAGTAAGCTCAAAATCTGAGAAGTAAAATACATTGTGAGCCGGGTCCCAGCATGTGCCCAAGGCCCTTATGATGTCTCCCCTGGGTATAATCTTCAACAGTCCGGGAATGCCCCCCAAATATTTCTTGACCTCGTCTTGCCCTTGTCCACGTAAATCATTCCACCCTAGCAGCCGCAACTCCAAATGGATTTTACTTATGAATGAGGAAGGTTCATTTTGGATTGTGCTCATCCTGCACATTTGTTAAGGTGATTAAGTGAAACAATCATGATTTTATTCTATTTGACTCCAAAATTAAAACTAACTCTCTCTTTTTTTTTAATTCTAAAGCCAAAAGCCCAGTTTTGCAGATACGGCCTTTCAGCACCTCTGAAGGAAGATTTTAAGGCTGTGCCCGCTAACTGGCCAAAAATTGGAAAAAGACCAAAGGTGGCTGTTTATGCAAAATCAGCCTTCCGGCGTCCCTTTCGGGAACATTCGGCTATTTTCGACAAAAACGGCATCACCTTACCTATTTACAATAAAAATAAAATTTTGTTCATTTTGGGCTATTTGCGCAAAAGAAGTTGGACCCGATGGGGGTTGCCTACGTATCCCACACCCTGTGGGAATCAAACTGGCGTAGTTTGGGCAAACAAAACAAACTATTTTTGAAAACAAACCTCTCTTTTTTTTCTTTTTCGTTGGTAGATAAAACAAACAATTTTTGAAAACAAGACTCTTTTTTTCTTTTTCTTTTCATTGATAAATAAACAAACTACTTTTGAAAAACAAGACTCTTTGTTTCTTTTTTCTTTTCATTGATAAATAAACGAACTATTTTGAAAAACAAGACTTTCTTTTTTTTCTTTTTCTTTTCATTGACAAGTAAACAAACTATTTTTGAAAAACAACTCTTTTTTTTCTTTTTTTTTTCAAAAATTCGGCAGAGTTTCGACACTATTTGGTTTTGTTTTGTTTTTCCAACACAGGCAATTAACTCTCTTGAACTCTATCCAACTATTCTTCTCAACTTTTCCCCAGATTTCAAAAGCCGGTCAGTTTCATTTCGGGATGGTCTGTTTCATTTCGGGTCACCTGTCCTAGACGGACCCAACCCTTGTGTTGAGCCCCCTAAGTCAAATGCACATGATGCACACAAACGTTCCTACTAGGTATCCGACATGAGGCTGAGTTATTCTAGGTTCAAAACCTGGGTATTTGTTCTAGACTGTGTACCCGAGCGGACAAATCGAGTCGAGGAGGGGGCTACGTACCGGGGACCCGAAAGATCATCCGTCTTAGTAACTTGTCCGAGCCTCTTTCTTATTTCAAGGTATGACACTAACAGAATGGGGAGTCTCGACCAGCGAGCACATCCCTGAAGATAAGAAGAGAGGGGTTTCGTAACAGTTTTATATATACAATACAAATAATATCAAAGCGGTAAAAAGCAACATTTTGCACATTAATCCCAAACATGTAATAAAATTTGATATTAAACAAAGCCAAATACAACAATTATTCCAAGCTCGAATTCTCGAATCCTGAACCGATGTTCTGGGTTCTTTTCCCCAGCAGAGTCGCCAGAGCTGTCACACCTCCTTTTTTCTTACTACACCCCCGAAAGGGTATAATAAAGGAGTTTTTCCAATTAAAGGACAATCGAAACGGGATTTGTTATTAAGGTTCAGAGTCGCCACTTGGGAGATTTATGGTGTCCCAAGTCACCGGTTTAAAATCCCGAATCGAGAAAAAGAATGACTCTGTCGCGAACCAGAAATCCGAGTCAGGAATTCTGTTAACCCGGGAGAAGGTGTTAGGCATTCCCGGGTTCCGTAGTTCTTGCACGGTCGCTCAACTATCATATTCGGCTTAAATTATCTGATTTTAACAATTATGAACCTATGTGCAAATTTTAACTTTTTAACTGCTTTTATTATTATTTTTACAGAGAATTGTAACGTCATTAAAACACATCTCGAACCACGTCACATAAATGCACCCGTGATTTTTGACATATTTTAACTTCGTTGGGATTTGGATTTGGGTCACATAAATGCGCACCCGAATTTAGGAAAGTAATATTATTAAACATGCGCCTAAAGCAACTACGCGTTTGCAGTTTGCGAGGGCCATGGAGTTTGCTAAATGGCACCCTCGGAATCTAAGGTTGAGTTAAAGCCAATTAAAACGAGGGGCACGCAACTGTCATTTTATTTGGCGCGGCGCACCTCAAATCTAATTTATAAGGACATTAATAGTTAATTAAAGGATGTAAGCTAACTCCTACTTATATTATGTCAGACTCAATCTAATAATTCAATAATACGTTAAACTGGTGACGGACCAACCCTATTATATTATGAAATGGCTGGGTCAATCCGAATCTCAACGTTTGGCTGCCCATTTCAGCAGGCTCAACGTGTAAAACAACTGGGCTCCACCTGAAGCCCAACTCGGCAGCCTGATTACAAGAGGAACAGGTAATGTGATTTTTTGAAAAAGGAAAAGATGTGAGCCAAGAAGGAAGAAGCACATAGTGTGGAAATATGCAGATAGTGAATAACCATTAGAGCACTAGCCAAGAATAAGAGGAAAGGTGCTGCTTTGACTATAAGAAAGGAACACAGTTTAACTAACAACCAGCTATGGATTTTAACCACTTAATATCAAAAGCAATGAATTCATCTATGTTATTATCTTATACCAACGTGAGCAACATGAGTATTTAGAGCAGATTATATGCGGAAGCTTAGGGAGAAGGAAAAAATGTTAATTACATGAAGACAGACAATCAATAACTAATCATACAACTACCAAATCTAATCATAAACTAAAACATAGCTGGTTCCTTTTACATCCCTTGAAATCCATGCTTTTGCAAGATTACTCCAGTTTCAAACTCATGATAGTACTAGTACTACATGAGTATGCAGCAGCACATCAGAATCAAAGAAGCACATAGTTCAAATTCCCCTCCAGATGTTACAAACATGTTCCAAAACATTCCAGGGAACAAATGAGACTACCCAATGAACTGATTAATACACAAGGGCCTTTGGACAACAATATGATTTAAATGCATCAGTTATACCCCGAATTGACGAAATAAAACTCACTGAAAACTCTTACCCAACGATGAACCTATCAAAAACAAACTCACCCCTGCAGATTTCCTTTGACTGATTAGTAATCGCAAAACCAAACAGAACTCATATAAACACATGAACTACTAGTACATCAGAGCTACTACAAGCTAACAGTGCAGAAATTTACACTCGAAATAGTGCAAATAGACTGCTTGGGCAGTGCAAACGGGGCAGATTTTCAGCGGAGTGATCCCAGGCTAACTCAGAAGTCGACTCAAGTAAACATGGTAACTTTTAGGCTTAGACACTAACTCAGAATGTTTTATTCAAGTAAACATCAGTTCATCCAGTTAAGGCATCCGACAGACCTCACATCTGTTAAACCTTTAGGCTAATGGTTTCATTTCAAAACTCTTAAAAGAGCATACTAACATCAAGTCAGTAGAGACGTCAACCAAAGATCCCGATTCAGAGAACAACATAGCAGGATTAACATTAGACAAAACCCTTCAACATATGCACTGGCTCGACTAATGCACCATGTCAAACATAATTGTGAGCACGTGATTTTTGCCCTAAGTGAATTACTCCCAAAGATTCAAACAAAAGGATTTTTCGAATTTTGTGTTATGTTCTGCTAATTGTTTGCATTTTTATTTGTGCATTTTAATTCATATAAAAATATAAAAAAATACACTTGGCACTTACATTTAGGATTTAATTTCATATTTTAGGATCAATTAGCGGTTAAGTTGGCTTTTAGAACAAAATATAAAAAAATAACAAAAATAGTTCACTTTTTCTTTTTTTTAATTGTTTAATTGAGAATTCGTCATGAAATAGATTTCAAATAATTTTAGGAGTAATTAGTTTAACTTTGGAATATATTAGGACTTTATTTTAATTTTTAGCAGATCAGAAAATAAAATACAAATAAATATATAAAATACAAAAATAAAAACAAAACAAATTGAATAAAGAGAGAATAAAAAAAGGCTATTAAAACAAAAAAGGAGGGCTTGTCTTGAAGGATCCGGAACTAGGCCTTTTTTAATTGATTCGGTCTTAGCCCAAAAGAATACACCCCTGGACCAGGCCCAAACGCTACAAACCCGATCCAGCCCCCCCATATACCAAACGACATCGTTTCATGCCGGATTGATCTGGACCATCGAGGTTTTCTTTAATCGAACGGTCAGGAACACGGGAGTCTTTGGTATAAGACTGTCTGAAGGCCCCCGCCCCTCGGAACCCCCCTACCCCCCTTCGTCTCACTAGCCATTAGAGACCATTCAACACCACCGTCCTCCGCCGCAAACCGCCGGCCGGAAATCGCCTCCGCCGGCGGCAGGTCTCCGATGGACCTCAAATTAACACCACGTGACCGCCTTCCCTTCCTCTTTCCAAATCCATGCCTCGTCTCCTACAAATCACACCCAAATTGTTCGAATAATCGAAACCCTAGCAGCCGCCTCCGTCGTGGCCGGCGGCGCCGGCGTGCAAACCCCACCCCATGAACACCATAGACTCGCCTCCACTCCTTCATCCCTAATCTCCAACCGGGTTTCCTAGAATCTCCTTGTATATGCTCGAATTTCAAATCTTAGGACGAGCAGAACCCTAAAAATTCGATTGGGTTCGAGCTTGGCCAATTTCTTGCATCCAGTATTGGCTTTGTGCTCTGAAATAATGTTTTCATTTGTTTTGGAAAAGAACGAACGATTATGTTATTCCGGGGCTCGAATCAAGTTTCCAGTGTCCGGTCTAGGCTCCTCAGGTAATGTTCTCTTGGTTTTTCTTTCTATTGTTTCCTTTTTATCTCTTCTCGATTAGTCAATTTAGGATTTGGTTGTCTTTTTGAATTCAATACAGGCATTCTTCTGTTATCTGATTATTTTCTCTTTAATACATAATAATAATTNNNTTTCATTAGAGTTTTTCTTCAATCAAGTTTGAATTCCATCATCTCAGTCGGATTTCCAACTCAGTTAGGATCCAAAAATGGTTTACAATTCCTGCTGGTATTCTGTAATCGCGTTTTGAAGGTTTTTGAGTCAGTTTCAAAGTGAATCTGATCTATTCGAGATGGTTATATTGACTGTGCATTGGATGTGTTAATCACTGGGTTCATAGCTGGGTTTATGAGGCTGTTTCGGTTCTAGAATTGCTTTTGTTGTTGCTGTTTAACATTGCTGCTTGTCCTTGGCTGCTGCTGACCTCTCCTTTTCTTATTACATTTCAATTTCCAGGTATTCTCCTTGGCCTCGTCTGAACTGTGAAGGATCCATGTAGTTTTGATTTGGAGATTAAATTATGAAGTGCTGGAGTTGATTTCTGAATTTATCTGTTTTTGTTTGGTGTTAAAGTGCGAAACAATCACGTTTACAGGAAATTCTGTGTCGTTTGTAACAAGTGGACTGTTTTTGACTATCATTTTGTATTAGACTATTAATTAACCCAGGAAATTGGTGTTCAGTAACTATGTGAACTGTTAATATTGGCAATGGTATTAGCATAGAAATGGACTCTAGGTCCTCATATGTGATTGAGTATGTACTTGAGATAATACTTAAAACAGAAAATTGAATGCAGTTTTGGTTGCATGTACTTGAGTATAAATTCAGGGTGTAAGTTAGTTTGCATGCTGTAATTGAATTTTGGATTCATTGATCGTTGCAAGCAATGAAGCTTGAGTTCTAAAAAACAATCATTCACGGCTTTGATATAGAAATCAAAAAATAAAAACACGCAAATAGCTTGAATAACAAATTGCATTGTTTAATTGAATCGTAATTAATGATTGTCGGGGCTGCACGTTGCATGTGAGATTGAATTTTAATAACTAAACGGATTTGAACCTCAAAGCGTCTGTGAATCAGCTAATTTGGACTATAGGTTGACATGGGGATTTGTCTTACTGGGCTCGAACACCTAGCCCAAACGGCCGCCTGCAGCTTTCAGGCCCACGGTTGGCCTGCCCTTTGTGCACACTTGGATAATGATTTCTTTATATGGGTTGTGTTCAAGGCCCAAAATGATTAAGGATCTGAATTCATGTGAGTTCATGAATTCACATGAATTAGGGTTTTTCTTATTAGAGACGAATGAAATAGAAATCGTAGTTGCTTTTAGATTTGCCTTTTAAATAATAAGTGAGATGAGCCTCGCCAAACAAAATACATAAATTGCGGGGCCCTCAATAAATGTTTATACAACAATACTTAGATTTCGGGACGAGCCGTTTAGCGAATTTCACGGTTTTCCCCAAAGACGATAACGTGTAGTTGCTTTAGGCGCGTATTTTAATAATATTACTTTCCTAAATTCGGGTGCACATTTATGTGACCCAAATCCGAATCTCAACGAAGTCGAAATGTGTTAACAATCATGGGTGCACTGGTGCGACGTGGTTCGAGATGCATTTTCTCGACGTTGCAATTCTTATAAAAAAAAAATAATAAAAGTGGTTTACTAATAAAGGCACATGAGTTTGGACATGTTTTGAAACCAGATAAATCAAATACAGCAGTTGAGCGACCGTGCTAGAACCACGGAACCCGGGAATGCCTAACACCTTCTCCCGGGTTAACAGAATTCCTTATACGGATTTCTGATTCGCGGACTGTTAACAGAGTCAATAATTTCCTCGGTTCGGGATTCAACCGGTGACTTGGGACACCATTAATATCCCAAGTGGCGACTCTGAATATTAATAATAAATCCCGTTCCGACTGTCCTTTAATTGGAAAAACTCCTTTACACCCTCACAGGTGTAGGAAAAAGGAGGCGTGACAGCTCTGGCGACTCTGCTGGGGACAAGAACCCAGAACTTTGGTTCAGGGTTCAGAATTCGAGCTTAGATATATTGTTGTATTTGGCTTTATCTGATTTTCCTACATGTTTCATGCTAAATGTGCAAAATGTTGCTTTTTACCGCTTTGATATTATCTGAACTGTATATAAACTGTGGCGAAACCCTTCTCTTCTCGCCTCCGGGGATGTGCTCACTGGTGGAGACTCCCTATTCTGTTAGTGTCAATACCCTGAAATAAGAAAGAGGCCGGACAAGTTACTAAGCCGGATGGCCTTTTGGTTCCTGGTACGTAGCCCCCTCCTCGACTCGAGTTGTCCGCTCGGGTACACAGTCTAGAACACATACCCAGATTTTGAACCTAGAAGAACTTGACTTCATGCCGGATCCCTAGTAGGAACGCTTATTTGCTTCACGTGCATTTTGACTTAGGGGACTCAACACAGGGGTTGGGTCCGTCTAGGACAGGTGTACCCGGAATAATGGACCATCCTGATGCATCCTACTTGTGCATTTATCTGTTTGGGACTCGCATGCTGACCGGCTTTGAATATTCGGAAAAAGTGGAAAAACCAAAAGAGAAAATAGCAGTGTAGAGAGTTAATTTCCTATATTAGAAAAACCAATGTCCAAGTAGTGCCGAAACTCTGCCGGATTTTTGAAAAACTAAGAGAAGTGTTTGATGTCAATGGAAAGGGAAAACAAAAATATTTTTATAATTTTTTTATGTGCCAATTGAAACGCAAAACAAATAGTTTTTATTTTTAATAATAGTTCGCGAAAGGAAAAACAAAAGGTTCTTATTTTTCAAGATGTTGAAAAGAAAATACAAAAGAGTTTTGTTTTTGAAAATAACTAGTTTGTTTGCCCGAACTACGCTGGTTTGATTCTCACCGGGTGTGAGATACGTAGGCAACCCTCATCGGGTCCAACCTCCCCTTTTCAAAAATAGCCAAAAAATGCCAAAATTTTTAATTTCGTCATGAATAAGTCGGGTGCCGCCATTTTTGTTTAAAAATACGCCGAATGTCCCCAAAAGGGCGCCGGAAGGCTATTTTTGCAAGAACGGCCACCTTGAGTCAGTTCAACGGTTAACAGACACAGCCTTAAAATCTTCTCCCCGAAGTGCTGAAAGGCCGTAACTGCAAAACCGACCGTTTGTTTTAAATTTGGAAATTTGAACAAAACTAGGTCAAAATAAGTGATTAAATCACCTTAATAAATGTGCAGGATGAGCACGATTCAAAATAAGGGGAACTTGCATATAGGCCCGCGGCGAGACCGAATGATGTCCCGCGGGCGCCAGGAGCTTTAATATATTCATGATTGTCTTCTGAGTCTGTATTTCCTTTTCTACTGGAGTCTGTAAAAGTCAGTCAGTTGATTAAGTCTGTATTTTCGTTTAAAGTAGAATAGGGATGATGGAGTCTGTAGTTCTTTTCTGCATTAGAGTCTGGTAGTTGTTTAATCTGTCAGTTTTGAGTCTTTGTAATAGACGTATTTTCTATCAATAAAATTGAAAATCCCCAAAAAAAAATGTTTTGCTTCTACTTTACATTTATTCTGCAAGAACTACGCTCGGTCTGATTCACGCGGGGTCGTGATACGTAGGCAATCTCCATAGGATTCGACCATAACTAAAAGAAAAAAGAAAAAAAAAACGAGAAAAGAGAGGAAAAGCCACAAAAGGCAAAAAGAACAGAAAAGAGCGGAAAAACAAAACTCAAGAAAGGAAGGAAATAGGAACGAGAGAGGACAAAGGCAAGAGTGAAGAAAAAAAAAAGAAGGAAAAAGAAGAAAAACAAAGGAAGAAAAGCTTGCAATTGGAAATAAGGAAAAGCCGGGATGACGCATGCGCCCGATCAAAAGCTGTTACCAATACGTTACATGCCCTAACGCTAACGTGATGGTTTCATTTTGTCATGTCATGTCCAGACAGGTGGTTGGTTTGTGGTTTTAAAGATAACTTTTCCCTGCAATACAAAGGCAAAAGGCAATGGCAGAGAACAACAGAACTGAGTTGCTTGATACCGATGTTCGACAACAGTTGGTGGAACGGGATAATGGGTTGGTTGAAGAGGTGCGGATGCTGAGACAACACATGACAAACATGTATCAAGCCTGGATGACTGGAAAGGCGCCACCTCCGCCTCCACCAATTTTCCCAGACGCTACCCAGACTCCCAACACAAGGCCGGATGATCCTCCATATTCTCCAGATACACCCGCTTATCACGCTCGCCCCAACTACCCTAGTAGCTCCATCGCTCATCCTTCAATCACTTTTCCCCGATATTGCCCTCCTGTCATATCCGTTACCCCAGACAATGAACATCCACTCAATGCACGTAATGCCCGATTTCACCCTTCAGAGGTTGCCCACAAGGTCCTTGATCCATACAAGAAGAGCTCCCAGGATGAGCAGATTCATGGTAGAAATGAAAGGGTTACGGGAAGAACAGGGCGAGAAGAGGTACCCAGGAAATTGACAAGCACAGAACTGTCCTTAAGGGACAAGCGAAGAGTGGAAGGCCAGGGTAGCATGACTTGCAAAGGACCGATTGTGCCACATGACACCCGCCTTCCCGCAGGATTCAAAGTACCAGACNCAAATCCATGCCTCGTCTCCTACAAATCACACCCAAATTGTTCGAATAATCGAAACCCTAGCAGCCGCCTCCGTCGTGGCCGGCGGCGCCGGCGTGCAAACCCCACCCCATGAACACCATAGACTCGTCTCCACTCCTTCATCCCTAATCTCCAACCGGGTTTCCTAGAATCTCCTTGTATATGCTCGAATTTCAAATCTTAGGACGAGCAGAACCCTAAAAATTCGATTAGGTTCGAGCTTGCCCAATTTCTTGCATCCAGTATTGGATTTGAGCTCTGAAATAACGTTTTCATTTGTTTTGGAAAAGAACGAACGATTATGTTATTCCGGAGCTCGAATCAAGTTTCCAGTGTCCGGCTAGGCTCCTCAGGTAATGTTTTCTTGGTTTTTCTTTCCATTGTTTTCTTTTTATCTCTTCTCGATTAGTCAATTTAGGTTTTGGTTGTCTTTTTGAATTCAATACAGGCATTCTTCTGTTATCTGATTATTTTCTCTGTAATACATAATAATAATTAGCTTACATGTTTTCCAAGTCCTGTTTAGATTTCCTCATGTACGGTATTCTGAAATTTGCTTGCCTGAGTATGCGTTTGATTTTGTTTTGTTAATTGATTCTGTTTAAGGTATTATTTGATCCTTATTGTTGTTAGTATGTGATTCGTTAGTTTTTGGTCAGTTTAATTTAATCCGGCGTGGGTTTAATCAGTAAAATGTCACGGGTTAATTCATTTAGTCATTAGGCTTAGATTAGTTGTTTGGGTTATAGCTGATAGATTTTATTGAATGTTAGTAAGTTCAGGGGATATCCGGGGGTATCTTGGGCATATGAAATGGTTAGTTTGTTAAAGCTTGGTAATTCTAGAACTTGAGTAGGGGTAGTATAGGTATTGTATAAGTAGAAGAACACCCTAGGGCCTTCTAGAATAGGACTTTAGTGAAGATTTCAGCAAACTTAGGGCAGTAACTTGAGAAACAAGCTAAAAATTGAAGGCCTAGTGGGTGAAATCTGAAACTAAAAGAAGGAAAAATGTGAGTGCCCTCTAGAACATTCTACCCCATTTCCTGCCTATAAAAGGCAACCCCAATGCCTTCATTCACAAGTTTTCAGTCTCTAAAAATTCCACCCAAAAAATAGTCTATAGTTTCAGATTCAAACACCTAAATCTAGAAATTGGAAATCTCTCTTAGAACGGAAACTTTTCAGAAAATCAAAAAAAAGAAAGAGGAAAAAGCAACAAAAATCAACAAATACTGTTTCATTAGAGTTTTTCTTCAATCAAGTTTGAATTCCATCATCTCAGTCGGATTTCCAACTCAGTTAGGATCCAAAAATGGTTTACAATTCCTGCTGGTATTCTGTAATCGCGTTTTGAAGGTTTTTGAGTCAGTCTCAAAGTGAATCTAATCTGTTCGAGATGGTTACATTGACTGTGCATTGGATGTGTTAATCACTGGGTTCATAGCTGGGTTTATGAGGCTGTTTCGGTTCTAGAATTGCTTTTGTTGTTGCTGTTTAACATTGCTGCTTGTCCTTGGCTGCTGCTGACCTCTCCTTTTCTTATTACATTTCAATTTCCAGGTATTCTCCTTGGCCTCGTCTGAACTGTGAAGGATCCATGTAGTTTTGATTTGGAGATTAAATTATGAAGTGCTGGAGTTGATTTCTGAATTTATTTGTTTTTGTTTGGTGTTAAAGTGCAAAACAGTCACGTTTACAGGAAATTCTGTGTCGTTTGTAACAAGTGGACTGTTTTTGACTATCATTTTGTATTAGACTATTAATTAACCCAGGAAATTGGTGTTCAGTAACTATGTGAACTGTTAATATTGGCAATGGCATTAGCATAGAAATGGACTCTAGGTCCTCATATGTGATTGAGTATGTACTTGAGATAATACTTAAAACAGAAAATTGAATGCAGTTTTGGTTGCATGTACTTGAGTATAAATTCAGGGTGTAAGTCAGTTTGCATGCTGTAATTGAATTTTGGATTCATTGATCGTTGCAAGCAATGAAGCTTGAGTTCTAAAAAACAATCATTCATGGCTTTGATATAGAAATCAAAAAATAAAAACACGCAAATAGCTTGAATAACAAATTGCATTGTTTAATTGAATCGTGATTAATGATTGTCGGGGCTGCACGTTGCATGTGAGATTGAATTTTCATAACTAAACGGATTTGAACCTCAAAGCGTCTGTGAATCAGCTAATTTGGACTATAGGTTGACATGGGGATTTGTCTTACTGGGCTCGAACACCAAGCCCAAACGGCCGCCTGCAGCTTTCAGGCCCACGGTTGGCCTGCCCTTTGTGCACACTTGGATAATGATTTCTTTATATGAGTTGTGTTCAAGGCCCAAAATGATTAAGGATCTGAATTCATGTGAGTTCATGAATTCACATGAATTAGGGTTTTTCTTATTAGAGACGAATGAAATAGAAATCGTAGTTGCTTTTAGATTTGCCTTTTAAATAATAAGTGAGATGAGCCTCGCCAAACAAAATACATAAATTGCGGGGCCCTCAATAAATGTTTATACAACAATACTTAGATTTCGGGACGAGCCGTTTAGCGAATTTCACGGTTTTCCCCAAAGACGATAATGTGAGTTGCTTTAGGCGCGTATTTTAATAATATTACTTTCCTAAATTCGGGTGCACATTTATGTGACCCAAATCCGAATCTCAACGAAGTCGAAATGTGTTAACAATCACGGGTGCACTGGTGCGACGTGGTTCGAGATGCATTTTCTCGACGTTGCAATTCTTATAAAAATAAAAATAATAAAAGCGGTTTACTAATAAAGGCACATGAGTTTGGACATGTTTTGAAACCAGATAAATCAAATACAGCAGTTGAGCGACCGTGCTAGAACCACGGAACCCGGGAATGCCTAACACCTTCTCCCGGGTTAACAGAATTCCTTATACGGATTTCTGATTCGCGGACTGTTAACAGAGTCAATAATTTCCTCGGTTCGGGATTCAACCGGTGACTTGGGACACCATTAATATCCCAAGTGGCGACTCTGAATATTAATAATAAATCCCGTTCCGACTGTCCTTTAATTGGAAAAACTCCTTTACACCCTCACAGGTGTAGGAAAAAGGAGGTGTGACAATAATAACCATGAAAACTGTAATAAGATTTGAAATACAGTTGACTAAAACAAGTACAAAGCTACAGTTTAACGATCAGCACATAGAAGACTTCCAGCAACTCTACTGTTAAGATATTTGAACCAATTGATTTGAGGTCAGCCTTAGCACAACCATTGACTAGTTGTGTGCTGAATCCTCTATCAGAACACCACAGCTAACAGTGAAAACCATTCTAGGTCGACCACACATTTCAAGTATAACAACTACAAAACTATTAATTAACTTTCTGAACCTTATGGCTCAATTAAATCATCACGAACTTCAGAGCATATTCCAAAGAAGATCACCAAAAGAAACTGAACACATTGTTCATTTGAAAGCGATGACACCTTGATTCTGAATATACTTCGAGCCTGAATAACCGTCAAGACATATATGAAATGGAAGACGACTACTCAAATCGATTTCTACTAACTGAAAAATACTCAAACACATACCACCATTGAGAACAGATTTAGTCAGCAAGAAGTTCGATCATAACACAAACAAACCACCCTAGATTGAATCTCATAGCTCAAAAACATTGAAACAAAACAGAGTCGCATAGAAATAAAGAGAGGAAACTGGAACCTGAAGTTGCAAATCTTCTTTTATAACGATTATAAACCCGACAATACAACTCTCGACTCCAAATCCTAACGAGGTTCAGCAAAAAATCAGCGAGACGACAGTAAAACCCAGCTTGGACTTCAATTTTATCTCCTTAGAACTCAAATCCGGATTCAAAAAAATAAGAAGAAAAACCTGTATCTATGTTTCTCTTAAACTTTAATGACCTCGTCAAAGAAAATCAACCCGAAAAATCCATTTGTTCACAGAAAACCTTTCAACTTTTCTTCTCTGAAATGCTTTTTTTGGCCCCCGTCCCTTTCACAAAATAGGATAAGGCTTCTTTTGAAGACGAATCCTTGATGAATGTGGGGGTCGGATTGAGTGAAATCCATCCAACGCCTCACACTCATCCAGCATATCCTCTCCAGAACCTTCCAATCGTGAGATAAAACTCGAATTCGAGCGAGTGAGAGGGGAGGGGAATCTTGCATCAGAAACCGTTAGCAACGACAAAATGAGAGAAGGAGGGACGCGTGGGTTAAGGATTTGGGATTCACTCACCCGAATTTGGACTGAATTGAGGCTTGGTTCGAGTGAGAACGACGATTGAATAGTTCCGCTTCTCTGAGTTTTGGGATATTAGGGCTCGTTGTTTGTTTGAGGTATTTTGGGCGTGTGGGGCGGGTAAGGGGAATGGGTCGGGCATCAGGTGATGCGTTTGGGCTGGGGAGGAATTGGGTTAGGAGGGCATTCGGCTTGAGAGTTTTGAATTAAGACGGCCCAAAAAAAATTGAATTCAAAGCTTAATTTTCTAATTCCCTTTGTTTTCTTCTTTTGTTTTCTTTTTCTCCTTTTTTTTTTCAAAATTAAACTAATTACTAATTAATCCTAAAATACAAAGTTAAATCCTAAATACAAAATGCAAGATATATTTTTTTTGTATTTTTATGAATTAAAATGCACAGACAAAATGCAAACAATTAACATAAAATGCCACAACAATCCCCAAAATTGTAAATACTGAAAGAAATTATTTTGTTTTGAATTTATGGGAGTAATTCATATAGGGCAAAAATCACGTGCTCACAGCTGGTAGCAATTTTTGAAGTCATTTCTCACTTGTTTCGACAAAAACAGACTCAAAAGGGACTCAAACAATACAAGAGGAACAAAACAAAAAGAGATGGTATCTAAAAAGGAAATATTTTTACCTAGGAAAAAGAACAACGTAGAATTTAATCTGATTTGAAGGCCATCTCCACTGACCATAACATGCATTTTTGATTAAGCGGCCTCATATGTCAAGCGAGTCTAATCTTCAACTCTTGTTATGCGTCTAAGTTGTGAAACTGGGCTTCAACGCTCCAATTGTCCTATTTGATCCACAATCCTCAGTCGACTTGTAGTGCCCTGAAAGGTTTTCACCATCAAGCCTCTCTCATTTTGCTTTTTTTCTCAACTTACCGTCGCCTTACAGCGCCTATGAGGGTTTTCACCTATAAGACTCTCTCATTTTATCATTTTCTCTTTTGCGATGAGAACAAGGTATTACCCATGATACAAGAAGATCATACTTTTACCGCACACTTTATTTGGCATCCACAAAGATTGGTTGGAAGGTCTTTCTTTGGACTGCAATGTATGCTTTTGGACAGGGTTGGAAAGAAAGGGTGGCATGAAGGCTCAAAATAATTTAAGATGAAAGGGTTCAAAATTACAACCTTTGGAATCACATCTTTTGGCAAAATTAAAACTTCTGCCCCAGTTTCTTGGAGTCTGGGGATTCTTTTTTTTTATGGGATTTCTAAGAAAATCTGCCCCACTCTTGACTTCGGGGGATTATGAAATATTTTATTTGGTGCGACTGAACCTTAAGGCTGCCTACGTATCTTGTGGTGACAAGAATCAGGTCGAACGTAGTTCAAACACAAAGTTGGTTTTTTTCTTTTCCTTTTCTTTCTTTTTCTTCTTTCTTTTTTCTTTTTTTTTTCTTTTCTCCTTTTTCTTTTCTTTTCTTTTCTTTTTCTTCTTTTCTCTTTTCCTCTTTTTTTCTTTTCCTCTTTTTCTTTTTCTTTTCTAGTTCCTAACTCTATTTCTGATTCCAAAAGAGGGGTATGAAACAAAAATTAGGGCTCAAAAAGGGGTTGCAAAAGATAAAAGTGTTTGGGTAGCAGAATAAAATGCCTTCGTCATACCAAACTTTAAAATGCCAAGTACAAACATGCAATTGAAGATAAGCAAAGAAATCATACATAGTATCTATTGATGGCATCAACACAAACAAAAGTGCCAGTAGGCAATACCTTTGTCCTAATGAATAGCCCTTGCTCGTTCGAAGCAGACTTGACTCAACCTTATCTTGATGTGGAAGAATGAATTTTAGCACTGATTGATCTACCTCAAACTGCTTGAGAGACATTTCCTTGTTGTGTGCTCCTATCAACCTCTCGATTTCCCAGACTAACTGACTCAGTTTCACTCAATTCAAGCTTCAGGTTATCTCAGGATGCGTGACTCTTTACTTGTTTCCTCAAATGCATCCTTTTATCATATTCAAAACTGTGTCATTGCTTCATGATTAGACTAACTTTCAAGGCCAGGCTGAGAATTATACGTGCATGTCATGTTACTAGAGTCAGCATTAAAAGAACTATAAAAGGAAAAGTGACCTAAACAAAAACTAACTAGAACTAACAGAAAACAGGAGATTGCATAAGACAGATGGTGAAAAGGGTTTGAACAAAACAACCAAAATAGACATGGATTACAACCGTGGAACAATCCTAGATAACACAAGACGAATTACTACAACTAAATGAACTAGGCAAAATAAGAAGAAGAAGAAGGGTTTGAGCCACAAGACAATATTCGGATTACAACAGTGAAATAACTCGGAAAACATAAATGACAACAGAATAAACCACTAAAACTCCTCCCCGGCTATCCAAGAAAGGAGTGTCTTTCCAATTACCAAGTGACATCCTAGCCACTGGGTGGCACATCAAAATTAATGGGACCTTCACAGATTTCAATATCATTAACTTCATTCAGCAAGTTCCCAAGAGGATTCTCATACTCCCTGCCACCATGCATCTTCCCTACAAAGTGTGCATCATCATGTGCAGGTAAGGATTCTGCGCAATATTCTGGGTGCCACTGTCCTGGATCACAATTATCCCTTCTTGATCATTCTTTCTATTTCCCATTTCAAAGTACGAAAATCTTCAATGCTATGCCCTTGGAAATTAGAGTGGTACATGCACCGTACAGTTGGATCAAAACCTTTTGCATATGGGTCCGGAGAATAGCCGAGGAGCGGCTCAATCAGGCCAGACCGTTTTAACATTTCAAACAAGCTTGCGTAGGATTCTCCAATTAGCGTGAAACTGCTTCTTTGCCTTTGTTCTCCTCTATGCCCCTGTTTTCTAGGGTTGTTGGATGCTCGAAAATGTTGTGAAGTCAAGAGTGTATTATGCGGTGCTGGCGCTCACCAAAAGGAGTGACCCAATGGTTGGACAGAAGATCAGACGTTGTTCGAAGGATAATACTGAGGTGGATTATGTGGAGCTCGGGGATAGGTTTGGGGTTGGGGTCGGGATCGAGGCCGAGTATATTGGTGAGGCAGACCCATCGGGCCATGTCGTGATCCTGAGACAACCATGGCAACATCATCATTTTTCTTGTGACTCACAAGCTCCCTATGTCATTCTGAATTGCTTGTGTTGTGGCTTCTAAGACAGAATAGCTCATGATCTTGCTTGACTTCAGCCCATCTTCTACCATTTCTCCCATTTTTACCACATCATTAAAAGTCTTACCCATAGCCGAGATCAAATGCCCAAAGTAAGTTGGCTCTTGAGCTTGAAGAAAGTACTCGACCATTTCGTCTTCTTCCATCGGAGGATTGACTCGTGCGACTTGCTCTCTCCATATGAAACCATATTCCCTAAAACTTTCACTGGGTTTCTTCTCTATCTTGGTCAAGGATTAGTGATCCGGTACAATGTCTATGTTGTACTGAAAATGACGAGCAAAGGCCTGAGCCAAATCGTCCCATGTGTACCACCTGCTGGAGTCCTGGCGGATGTACCATTTTAGAGCCGCCCCACTCAGATTCTGGCTAAAATATGCCATTAATAATTCGTCCTTCCCGCCGGCACCTCTCAGCTTACTGCAAAATCCTCTCAAATAGGCCACAGGATCTCCATGTCCATCGTACAGGTCAAACTTGGGCATCTTGAACCCGGCGGGCAATTGGACGTCAGGGAACCAACACAAGTCCTTGTAAGCCACACTTACTTGGCTTCCTATCCCTTGCATGTTTCTTAAAGATTGCTCTAAACTTTTCACTTTTTGGAATATCTCATCCTGCTCTACGTTCTTGGATGGTTTCTCAGTTTCAACAGGAGGTTTAAAGTGAGGGGTGTAGGAATAAGGATCTATGACTTTGAAAGTTGGTTCCGGGGCATAGTATTGGGTATCTGGAGCTTGGAATGCGGGATCACTAAAGGATCGGTGGAGGGTAGCTTGTAGAGGGGTTACAAAAATAGGAGCAGATGTTGGAGCAGGGTATGAGGTTGTTTTGGCTGGTGGAGCATGGAAAATTTGGCACGAAGCGCCGGGGTAAGATCAACGGTAATGGGCATCTGGGCTTGGGACAGTGGTGGAATGGAGGCATGGTTTTCCGTATAGTTGGTAGGGAATGAAGGTGGAGGATGTCCCTTAATTCAGGCCTGGTACATTTCCGCCATCTAATGTTTCAACCTTCGGACCTCCTCTTTGAGTTCCGATTCTGATTCTACAATCTCTCTTGGTGGGTCTACAACCCCTGTGTCTGTTTCTTTGCTAGCCATGGCTACCTTGCTCTTTGTCCTTGTGTTGTATGGAAGAATCACCAAAGTTCCACAAACTAACCACCCTCTGTTATGATAACAATGAAAGTAACAAAGAGGCAAAAGAAACCCAACATGTTAGTGTTAGGGCATTTATCAGATAGAAATATCACATTTCGTGCAATGACTCTAGCAACAATTAACGGTTCTAGAATGATTTCGAGGATACGAAGGTCATATGGCATCATCCCAATTTCACTCTTCTCTTTTCTTTCTTTTCTAGTACTTCTTGGCTTGCTCATTTTCTTTCCTCTCTTTTCTTTTTAGTTGCCACTCTTTCCTTTCCACCCATTTCTTAAATCCCACAATTTCATTCTCTTTTTTTTTTCTTTTTCTCTTTTTTTGTTTTTTTTTGTTTGTCTTTTTTTGTTTTTAATGATGATTCAATCGAACCCTATGTAGGTTGCCTACGTATCATGTCCCTTATGAATCAGATCAAGCGTAGTTCTGGAAAAGTAATGGACAAAATAAACTAATGAACAAAAATCTTTTTGGATTTTTCATTTATAATTTTTTTTTGGTTTTTCAAATACAAAATAGGAAGTACGATAATGAAAGACCTGACAAACTCAACTAGACTATGATAGTCTCTGACATCACCTAAAATACGCAGTACTACCGGACAAGACTACAAAGTGAAAGAAAAACATAAAAACAGACTCAGAACATAAAAAGGCTCCTTAAGCAGCTCCTAAATACAGTGGTCCTGGGGTATCTGTCATGCTCGAGTCCTGGTACATGGATCCACACCTGAATGAGAAAAATAAGACCAAATAGATCAGTGACTCAAGACACTATGCGACACCACAACACCTTCTATTGGACAGATGCAAGACACGATTGGGCTATTTTTGAAAATTAACCTACGTGGCCAAGGGTGGCTAGAAGTGCAAACTCAACAAGGGTGAACTCAAAGATATGGAAATACCTCACTAAAGCTTACATGGATTCAAACTCCCAACAATCATGGCCCAAAAATTAATATGCAGAAATGACCTATTATGCAAAAACGACCGATATGGCTAGAAATGGCTAAAGATGCAAACTCAGAAAAGGACGGACCTTAAAGTAATATGACACCTAGTTGTGGACTCAAGATTCTAAGACATGGGTCATTGAACCACTTTTACGCAAATGACCCCATTTTTGCAAGAATGGCCGATGTGGCCAAAAGTGGCTAGACATGCAAGATTTGGCTAAGACCCCGCGAAGCCAAGAACCTAAGACTCACTAGGAAGACCGGACCCTATGTGGGCTTCCTACGTATCCCGCCTTGAAAGACGAGAATCAAGTATGCGTAGTTCGGGATGATTGGATACGGGAGATAACTTAAAAAAACACTGATTTAGAGAAAACATAATTTTTGTCTTTTCTTTTTTTTTGAAAAATGATGAAACATGTCAAATCTTTTTGGATTTTCTTTTTCTTTTTCTTTTTTTTTGGAAAATGAAGGGAAAGTACAAAATCTTTTTTGGATTTTTTTATTTTCATTTTTTTTGGTCTTTTTCTTGAAAAAGTTGCGAAAGAAAAACATAACTGGGCCCTACGTGCTTCATTTTTTCACTTCACCCTCTTTCCTAAACATCAGTCCGCCAAATGACCTTTCTACCCTCAAAGGTGCAATATGTATCACATAGGGATGATTGGATGTCTTTTTGGGCCACGGGACCATTTTGATAAAATTTGGATAGGCCTCCTACAAAGGGACACGGTACTTGGGACCAAGCCCTACTAGGTCTAAATGATATGATGCAAATAAGAATGGCCTAAAGGCTGACCTAAGCTTGGGGTTCACTTGCAAGGCAATTCGGGAGAGCGTATGGTCGGTGGTGGCAGCTCAAACTTTCCACCTACTCCATACGTCCAACGGCGCCCCCCTCCTAATATAAGGGTGACTCAACGAAGAGTTCGTGTACGCAACGCGTACCCCGAGACTTGTTGCAGAAAGAAGACCCATGGTTATGCAAATCATGACATTTATAAAGCGGTAAACACATAAAGAAAAACTGTATCCACATAAGCAACTAGCAAATAATAAAATGACATAAACAAAGTAAAAGCCAAATAAAGAAAATAAAAAAAAAACAAAAACCTCAACCGAATATTCTAAAAAACCAACAAGATCAGGTAACAACTCAAACCTGCAACTTCTCAGCAGTGTCGCCAGAGCTGTCACACCCTTTTTTTCACCTCACTAACCCATTTTAAAATATATAAAAGGATTTGTAATGCTGAAAAGGGTTTTCAATTAGAAAGTGACAAAGAATTGTGTTCAAAAGGATTTTTCAGAGTCGCCACCTAGCATTAAATTTTGGATTGCCAGGTCACCATTTGAAATAACTTTTCTTTTCAAAACACGTTTGACTCTAAACAAGTTTGCACCAGAGATTCGGGTAAGGGGGTTCATTTGACTCGGGGAGAAGGTGTTAGGCATTCCCCGATTCCCGTAACTAGTACGGTTGTGTACCCGATCTAGTTGGCTTTAAAAATATTCGAATTGGGGTAATAAATGCAGAAATGGGGGAAGATTAGAATAGGGGCATTCCCCGGATAAAATTGAGGTATACAAATCCTTCGAGGCATTCCCCGGATAAAATTGACTAAGGGAACGATCTCTTGCCTCAAAACTATCAAAAATCCTAAGGCTTGCCTACCCAAGTGTAGTCGGCCTAAAACATGCTACTAGCGGTCAACATAAAATAAAGTAGTGAATATGTAATGCTCAACTTTCAATTCTGCTCCTTTAGGCCCTGATCCCACAACCATTAATAGAATAAAATCAAACAAGAAAATTAATCAAAAGCATTGTTAAGTTCAGATCTCTTCCCTGTCTTCAAAATAGCATCGTCTTCAATTTCAACTTTTAACTAAACCCATAACTCAAATCCAATTCACTTCTTATGTTCTCGACTAAAGAATAAGTGATTCAAAGCATAACAAGTTTCTGCCTACTAACATACAAATTATAACATCAACCACAAAATCATTTTGCAAATTCAAGTAATCAACAACAAAATTATAACATAAAAATGCACACAAAAAATAGAAAGAAAGAGAATTAGACCTTTAATGATAATTTTCTTCTGAGAAATTGGGTGAATACAAATCGAATCAGGAATAAGGAAACTCGACCAAGACCAACGAAATGAAACTCACCGGCGAACTCAAATTCGACCTCTTTAACTCAACCAAAATGATGCGAGCGGCAGATTTTTGGCGATGACGGCTTGAATAATGGCAGCAGTAGTAGCTATGGAAAGTGATAGAAATATGGGGGAAGATTAGAATAGGGGCATGGGAGTCGCTGATGCGGCATGAGAAATAGAGAGATTAGAGTCACAAACTTTAGGGAGTGCGGCCGTGGAGATAGAGAGCTCGAGAGATGGAAGTGGATAATCTCAAATATTTTTTATTTTTGGGGTGGCAGATTGTCGATCTTGGTTCAAAGAAAAGAGATGATCCAGGGTTCTCTTGGAGATTTTTGTTGTTGAACTCCAAGTGAGTTACTGCTACTCTCTCGTTTCTAGCAAGTTCACCGGTGATGGAAGTGAGACAGAAACGCGAGAGAGACAGTGAGAGTGTTTTGAGGGAGGTCGGGATCGGCTGCTGTGCTCGGTCGTGTTTGCAGCAGATTTTTGTGAAGGGAGGTGAAGAAGAAGGGTCCGGTTGAGGGCTGGTGGTGGCTGGTCTTTTTCCGGTGGGTAAACGGCGATTGAAGGTGATGAAGGAGTCAGTAGCTGGTTTGGTGAGAGGAGTGATGGCGATTGTTTTGTGTGTGTAGGTAAAGGGTGGTCTCTAGGGTTATTAGGAGATTAGGCTTTTTTGTGGGTTTAAGGGTATTGGGCTCAAAAAGGTGGTCCAATTTTGGTCTTGAATTTAGGAAATTGGGGTTAGGTCCATGTCTTATTGGGTTTTAAATTTAGGCTAAGAAGACCAAATAATATAATGTATCTACAAAAATATAAAAATCACTCTTAATTAAAATAAACTACTAAAATAAAACTAAATACTAAAAGTGAAACTATTTTTGTATTTTCAAATGTTATAATAAAGTAAAAAGTAGGAAAAATAGGCTAAAGTCACGGTAAATTTAAAATACTATAAATATAAATATATATTTTAAACTAAAGATGAAAACAATTTTGTAAGGTTTTTTTAGGTTTTAAGATAAAATAAAGCAAAGCAGTTTAAAAATGCCAAAATAACAATATTGGACCTAAAATAAATATATAAACACTAAAATGTGTAAAATCTCGGGGAGGGTCAAAAATTACATGTCTACAGTATGGCCCTGACCTGACCTCGTCACTACTCTACCCATATTAGGCTTGGCACTTACTGGGTACCGTTGTGGTGTATTAATGGTACTATTCTGCACATGTTTTGCGTGCAGATCCTGGTACCTCCTACCAGCCCCGCTATTACTTGCAGACTTGCTGCTGCTCCGGAGACTTCAAGGTATATCTGCCAGCGTCCGCAGACCTCGGAGTCCCCCTCTATCCCTTATATTGTTCCTCCTTTGTTTTACCTAGTTACTGATGTATGGAGACAATTAGAATAGATTCTTAGAGCTTGTGATTTGTGATTACTGGGATTTAGGAATATTGTTATACTTGAGTTGTTAGTTAGTTGTACATGCCGAGCGGCATTTTTCAGTTATATAGTTATCTGCTGAAGTTTAGTTATTGATTCTGTTTTTATTTTTAATTATTCCGCAATTGTTAGTCTTATCTTGTCGTAGAGACTAGGTGCCATCACGACATCTTACAGATGGAGAATTGGGTCGTGACAAGTTGGTATCAGGGCTCTAGGTTCATAGGTGTTATGAGTTACAAGCAGGTTTAGTAGAGTCTCGCGGATCGGTACTGAGACGTCTGTACTTATCTTTGGGAGGCTATGGAACTATTAGGAAAATTTCACTTCATTGATTCTTTGTCATGCGAAATCTTTGACTTCGGGATTCTGAACTTCTGTCTTCTATTGTATCACAGATGGTGAGGACACGTACAGCCAGATCAGATGACCAGGCACCCGCGCCCCCTGCAAGATCCGCGAGAGGCTGGGGCCAGGGTAGAGGCAGAGGACGTCCACGTGGTGCAACCAGACCACCCGCACGAGCTGCTACAGAGGAGCTACCAGTAGCTCTAGTCGGAGCGCAGGCATCTGAGACGCCTGTTACTGCACCAGCTCTTTAGGAGACCCTTGCACAGTTCCTGAGCATGTTCGGTACTTTAGCTCAACCAGGGTTGATTCCACTTGCTCCTGTCACATCTCAGGCCGGGGAAGGAGCACAGACTCCCGCTGCCCGCACCCCAGAGCAGCAGGTTCAGGTCGACCAGGTTCCAGAGGTCATACCAGTGCAGATTGTAGCCGCAGTTCGGCTCGAGGGTAGGGCATCAGTTTTTGAGGAGGAGCAGCTCAGGATCGAGAGGTACATGAAGCACCACCCTCCTACTTTAAGTGGCCTGCCGTCACAGGATGCCCAGGGTTTTGCTTAAGGAGTGCCACCGTATCCTCCGTACTACGGGTGTAGCAGAGTCGAGTGGAGTTTCTTTCACTACGTTCCAACTTAGAGGAGCAGCCTATCAGTGGTGGCGTGCTTACGAGCAGGGTAGTCCGATAGCTTCACTCATATGGACTCAGTTCTCGGATATATTCTTGAGGGAGTATGTTCCCTAGAGTCTCAGGGATGCATGGTGCGACGAGTTTGAGTAGCAGGGTTCTATGACTGTGTTAAAGTATGCGGTTTGTTTTAGTGATTTGGCTAGGAATACACTAGCCTTGGTTGCTACAGTTCGAGAGAGGGTCCGTCGATTTATCGAGGGGCTGAACCCCAATATCAAGCTTAGCATGGCCCGGGAGTTGGAGATGGATATTGCATACCAGCAGGCTGTGGGGATTGCTAGGAAATTGGAGGCTATGCTTACTCGGGGAGGGAGGCCAAGAGGTCTCGAGAGTCTGGCACTTATAGGGGTACTCGTGCCCCAGCTGCAGTTCATCACGGTAGGGGCTATATGAGTCGCCCTATTCATCCAGCCCTTCCAGCCGCCAGTGGTTTTCTAGCCACTCCTAGGCCCCAGGATCCTTATTATGAACCTCCCGTGTCTAGTGCACCTCCTGCACGGGGTGCTTGGAGCGGTCAGTCCGTACGACCTGGCCCGAGCCAGTCATAGCAGCCGCACCCTCCGAGAGCTTGTTTTGTGTGTGGCAACACTTGGCATATGTTGAGGGATTTCCCCAGACTTAGGAGGGGTGCACCTCCATAGACTTCTCAGGCACCGCGTGCTCCACCGGGTCCCCAGGCTATGATTACAACACCAACTACCACTCCACCTGCTCAACCATCTCGAGGTGGAGGTCGGGCAGGTAGAGGTTTCCCTAGAGGGGAGGCCATGCCAGATATTATGCTCTTCCTACTCGTATAGAGGCAGTTGCTTCCGACTCTGTCATTACAGGTATTGTTTCGATCTGTCATACAGATGCATCAGTTTTATTTGATCTAGGTTCCACTTATTCCTACGTGTCCCCTTATTTTTCTTCATATTTGGGAGTATCTCGTGATTATTTGAGTTCTTCTATTTATGTGTCTACACTCGTGAGAAATCCTATTACTGTTGACCGTGTGTATCAGTCGTGTTTGATTGTTCTTATTGGTTTTGAGGCCAAAGCCAATTTATTATTGCTCAGTATAGTAGACTTTGATATCATTTTGGGCATGGACTGGTTGTCGCCTCATTATGCTATTCTTGATTGTCACGCCAAGACCGTAACGCTGGCTATGCCAGGATTACCACAGTTAGAGTGGAGAGGTACCTCAGATTATACTCCCAGCAGAGTTATTTTATTTCTTAAAGCTCGACGAATGGTTAAGAAGGGGTTTGATGCGTATTTTGCTTATGTGAGAGATGTTAGTATTGATACCCCTATGGTTGAGCCCGTTCCAGTAGTAAGGGATTATCCCGATGTATTTCCGGCTGATCTTTCAGGCATGTCGCCCGACAGAGATATCGATATTGGTATTGATTTGTTGCCGGGCACTCAGCCCATCTCTATTCCTCCATATCGTATGGCTCATCGTGACTTGAAGGTGTTGAAGGAACAGTTACAAGAATTGCTTATAAGGGCTTCATTCGCCTAGCGTGTCACCTTGGGGTGCACCGGTCTTGTTTGTGAAGAAGAAGGATGGTTCTATATGTATGTGCATTGATTATCGCAAGTTGAACAAAGTTACACTAAAGAACAAGTATCCATTGCCTCGTATTGATGACCTATTTGATCGGTTACAGGGCGCCAGAATGTTTTCCAATATTGACTTACGTTCCGGCTATCATTAGTTGAAGATTCGGGAGCCTGATATCCCGAACACTGCTTTCAGGACTCGGTATAGTCACTACGAGTTCCTTGTGATGTCATTTGGGCTGACCAACTCCCCAACACCATTCATGCATTTGATGCAAAGTGTATTCTGGCCCTATGTTGACTCTTTCATCATTGTGTTTATTGATGATATTCTTGTGTACTCCCGGAGTTGGGAGGATCATGAGCAGCACCTGAGGACTGTGCTTTAGACCTTGAGAGAAAAGAAGTTATATGTAAAATTCTCAAAGTGTGAGTTCTGGCTAGATTCAGTGGCATTTTTGGGTCACGTAGTGACGAGTGAGGGGATCAAGATGGATCCGAAGAAGGTTGAAGCAGTGCAGAGTTGGCCTAGACCGTCCTCAGCTACGGAGATCCGGAGTTTCTTGGTTTGGGGAGGTATTATTGTGGATTTGTAGATGGTTTCTCATCTATTACATCACCTATTACCTGGCTGACCCAGAAGGGTGCTCCGTTTAGGTTCGCAGAGAAGTGTGAGGAGAGCTTTCAAAAGCTCAAGACAACTTTGACTATGGCCTCAGTATTGGTATAATAGGTTCAGGGTCATATATTGTATATTATGATATGTCGCGGATTGGTCTCTGCGCGGTGTTGATGCAGGACGGTAGGGTGATTGCCTAGGCGTCCAGACAACTGAAGGTGCATGAGAAGAACTATCATGTCCATGACCTTGAGTTAGAAGCTATTGTTCATTCCTTGAAGATTTGGCGGCACTATATGTACACCAATTACCGGAGTCTGCAACATATGTTCAAACAGAAGGATCTTAACTTGCATTAGCGGAGGTGGTTAGATCTGCTTAAGGATTATGATATCACTATTCTATAACATCCCGAGAAGGCCAATATGATGGACGATGCCTTGAGTCGCATGGCGAAGAGTTTGGGGAGCTTAGCATATGTACCAAAAACAGAGAGGCCATTGACATTGGATGTTCAGGCCTTGGTCAACCAGTTTGTTAGATTGGATATTTCAGAGCCAAGTCGAGTTTTGGCTTGTGTGGTCTCTCAATCTTCTCTTTATGGTCGTATCAGGGAGCGTCAGTATGATGACCCCCATCTACTTGTACTTAAGGACACGGTTTAGCACGGTGATGCTAAGGAGGTCACTATTGGAGATGATGGTGCATTGAGGATGCAGGGCAGGCTATATGTGCCCAATGTAGATGGGTTGCGTGAGTTGATTCTCCAAGAGGCTCACAGTTCGCGGTACTCCATTCATCCGGGTGCCGCGAAGATGAATCATGACTTGAAGCACCATTATTGGTGGAGGAGAATGAAGGACATAGTAGAGTATGTAGCTCGGTGTGTAAACTACCAACAGGTGAATTATAAGCTTCAATGGCCAGGTGGATTGCTTCAGAAGCTAGAGATTCCGGAGTGGAAATGGGAGCGGATCACTATGGATTTTGTTGTTGGGCTTCCACGGTCTCAGCAAAAGTTTGATGCAGTTTGGGTGATTGTGGATAGGTTGACCAAGTTGGCTCATTTCATTCCACTGGTGACTACTTATTTTACCGATCAGCTGGCTTAAATTTATATCCGTGAGATTGTCAGGCTTCATGGCGTGCCGGTATCTATCATCTCTCACTGGGGTACACAGTTTACATCTCGGTTCTGGAGGGCCGTACATCATGAGTTAGGTACTCGGGTTGAGTTGAGCACATCATTTCACCCTTAGACGGAGGAACAGTCCGAGTGCACTATTCAGATATTGGAGGATATGCTCCGTCCATGTGTGATGGAGTTTGGGGTTCTTGGGATCAGTTCTTACCACTTGAGGAGTATACCTACAACAACAATTATTAGTCACACATTTAGATGGCACTGTATGAGGCTTTATATGGTAGATGATGTCGTCTCCAGTGGGTTAGTTCGAGCCGAGCGAGGCTAGGCTATGAGGTACAGACTTGGTTCAGGATGCTTTGGAGAAGGTTAAGGTGATTCAGGTTCGACTTCGCACGGCCCAGTCCAGACAGAAGAGTTATGTGGATCGGAAGGTTCGCGATGTTGCATTCATGGTTGGAGAGCGGGTCTTTCTCCGGGATTCGCCAGTGAAGGGTGTTATGAGGTCATGGAAGAAGGGCAAGCTGAGCCCAAGGTTTATTGGTCATTCGAGGTGTTGCGGCGAGTTGGGGAGGATGATTATGAGCTTGTCTTACCTCCCAGTCTAACAGGAGTTCATCCAGTATTCCATGTTTCTATGCTCCGGAAGTATCACAGCGATCCGTCACATGTGTTGGATTTCAGCTCAGTCCAGTTGGGCAAGGATTTATCTTATGTTGAGGAGCCGGTGGATATTTTGGATAGGTAGGTTCAAAAGGTGAGGTCCAAGAACATTGCTTCAGTGATGGTTCAATGGAGGGGTTAGCTGGTCGAGGAGGCGACTTGGGAGACCGAGCATGATATGCGCAGCCGTTATTCTCATCTTTTCACCACTTCATGTATGTGTCTATGCTCATTCAAGGACGAATGATTGTTTTAAGAGGGGGAGGATATAACGACCCGGCCTGTCATTTTGAGAGTAATAGCCTCGATCCCCTATTTACTATTTTTTTCCCATTTCATTTTATGTTTATGTGACTTGCCGAGAGGTTTTGTTTTTGGTTTCAAAGTGGTTTGGGACACCTAGTCCCTAAAATGTAAGCTTATGTTCTAAGAATTTGACCGTTGTTGGAAACGTGCGAAGAAGACTCCGGAATGGAGTTTCGTCGGTTCCGTTAGCCCTGTTGGGTGATATTGGACTTAGGAGCGTGTTCGGATTGTGATTGGAGGTCCGTAGCTGAATTAGGCTTGAAATGGCGAATGTTGAATTTTTGGGAAGTTTGATCGGAAGTGGATGTTTTTGATATCATGGTCGGATTTTGATTCCAAAAGTTGTAGTAGGTCCGTAAGTCAATGTGACTTGTGTGCAAAATTTGGGGTCAATCGACCGTGTTTTGTTATGTTTCGCATCGGTTGTAGAAGTTTGAAGTTTCAAGTTCATTAAGTTTTAATTAGAGTGCGATTTATGTTTTTAGCGTTGTTTGATGTGATTCGAAGGCTTGACTAAGTTCGTATGATGTTTTAGGACTTGTTGGTAGGTTTGGTTGAGGTCCCTGGGGCCTCGGGGTAATCTCGGATGGTTAACGTATCGAATTGGGAGTTGGTAGAATTACTGAAGCATTACAACTTCTGTTGTCATCGCACCTGCGGTAGGGTTGACCGCAGGTGCGGACTCGCACGTGCGAATGGAGGAACGCAGGTGCGGTTTGGAGAAGCTTGCCTGTAAGCGGAGGTGAGATGTTAGGGCCGCAGAAGCGGAGTCGCTCCCGTGGAAGATGGAAAGCAGAAGTGGAAGGGCTGGGAGGCTTGAGGATTGCAGAAGCAGAAGTTCTCCGCAAAACCGGGGGCGCAGGTGCGGCCCCTTGCTCGCAGAAGCAGACTATGAGGACTTATGTGAAGTCCGCACCTGCGATGGTTTTGCCGCAGGAGCAGAACCATAGATGTGGTGAATCCCTCGTAGAAGCGATATCACTGGGCAGAAAAGGGGAAATTACGAGGGTTTGATCTCATTTTCACTTTGGGACTTTGAGAGCTCGGCTTTAGGCGATAATTTGAAGGATTTTCGGAGGAAGCTATTGAGTAATGATTCTTAACTCGTTTTTGGTTATATCCCACTAATCAATCGATAATTTCATCTTTTAATTAAGGTTTTGGGTTGAGAAATTTGGGGAAAAAGTGGGAAAGTTCTTCAAACGAAATTTGGGGTTTGATTGCGATTTTGATATCGGATTTGGGTAATTTTGGCACGAGTGAACTCATGGTTGAATGAGTGTTCGTATTTTGTGACTTTTACCCGATTTTAAGATGTGGGTCCGGGTCGACTTTTTGGGGCGATTTTCGAATTTCCCGTTAAAGTATTGATTTCATTAATTAGATTAGTTTCTTATAGTTATATTTATGGTATGTAATTGTTTTTTCCTAGATTTGGACCATTTGAAGTCAGAAAATCGAGGAAAGGGCATTCTTACTGATTGATTGAGCTTGGTTCGAGGTAAGTAGCTTTCCTAACCTTATGTGGAGAAATCCCGTTAGTATTTGATACTGTTGTGATATTTCTGTGATATGTGAGTGCCGTGTATGCAAGGTGACGAGTGCGTACACATGCTAATTACTGAAAAATCTAATTTTTACTGAGTAGTAACCTGTTATATCTTAATTGAGTTATACCTGTATGTGTAGTTATCCTGTTTAGCCTAATATCGCATGTCTACATGTCTTAGTTGCTTATTTAAAATCTGTGCAACATGGTTAGTTGATTTTATGTTTTTCCTTGGTTTGTATTAATTTTAAACTGTTGGCTTCTCGCTGTTAATTGTTGTTTGCCATCGGTTTCGAGTTGTGTCTTTAATTTTAGGAATACGAGGCGGTACCTCGGGAGATGCCCCGTTGCATATTTACTTTTTGGGACTACGAGGAGGTACCCCGGGAGATCTCCTATCGCATATTTACTTTTGGGACTACGAGGCGGTATCTCGGGAGATCCCTCTACATATTTACTTTTGGGATTGCGGGGTAGTACCTCGGGAGATCCCCTGTTGAGCATTTACTTTTGGGACTACGAGACAGTATCTCGGGAGTGTCCCCTATTGTTTATCCCTATGTGCTGTGTTGTTATCTTTCTGGTGTTTCTCCATGTTAAATTTCCAGTCTATTATTACACTGCTATATTTTTCTGCCTTAAATTATTATATTCCAGTAGGGCCCTAACCTGAACTCGTCACTACTCTACCAAGGTTAGGCTTGGCACTTACTGGGGTACCGTTATGGTGTAGTCATACTACTCTTCTGCACATGTTTTGTGTGTAGATCCAGGTACCTCCTCCAAGCCCCGCTATTAGTTGCGTACTTGATGCTGCTTGATCACGCCCAACTCTAGTCCTAAAAGGATAAGCTGTCGCTGCAAATATAACCCGGTCTATAAGTCCGGAGTCGAATCCCACAGAGAACTAAGGTTTCGCTGTAATTGTTCAATATCGCAAAGAAGACAAGTTTGAACAATTTCTAAATTATAATATTAAGATTTTTGTATCTAACTAATTAACCAACAAATACTATAAAACGGTAAAATTATCAACTAACGAGACAAAGGTTTGGAGACTAAATTAAGGAGGTCTAGAGTTATGATTTCCCCAATTGTTGATTTCATTAGTTGTATGTTTCTTATAGCTTTGACTTAGTTGCCTCTATCAATCATAAACTCTCCAGCTATCATAAATCTCTGTCAAGCAATTATGATAATTTACTAGACGCACTCTCTCAAGCTACGCTAGCTAGATTCACATTACAGTTCACTTAGATCGCACCCGAGGTATCGTTATCTCTAATCAACCCTCTAAACCCTCGGTTATGACTCTCGCCTATACTCCGGGAGTGATGTTGTTCAAACAACTACCTAAATATGCACCCTCTCTCAAGCAGATACATAATAAATAGGAACGGCTAATTGAGGATCCTTTCAATTAACCAAAATCAAAACGTAGTTGAACAAATAGAGATAAACAACCAATTCAAAACTATATTAATATAACAACCAAATCATCCCCAACGGGTTCCATCAAAACCCTAGAAAACGAATTAGCTATTCATAATAGCATGTAAAACTACAATACTAAAAATCATAACCAACAATGAAAAAAAAGCAAGAAGAAGGAAAAACTCGTTGAAGAATTCCGCGCCTTGCTCTATTGTATTTTTGACTCCTTAGGTCGAATCTCCGGTCTACTTAGCCTCCTTAGGTCTCAATTATGTCAAAAGTATGTCCCCCCTCTTCAAAATAGGCTTAGGACCGCTTTTATTCAAGTTGGAATAGTGTAGGGCCGAAATAACCTTGTCCCGGACGAAATAAGACTTCTTTTTGACGCCTGGAGCGGCGCGGCCGCGGCCAAAACACGGTAGGACCGCGGCCAGACAAGCTCTCTGATTTTCTGCCGCGGTCAGTTCCGCGGTCGCGGTTTCAACCGCGTTTTTGACCCTGTTCCGTTTGGAATTTGAAAAAACGTAAAACACTAAAGTTGTAGCCCTTTGAGTTAGCTTTCCAACCATATATTATGGTACCCAAATAGAGTTCTGAGCAAAATGTTATGTGCATTTTACTAGACAGTTCGCAATATGCATACTCGAGTCTTCGTTTTGTTGTTTTATCATCTGTTGATCCCCGAATACGATCCCGACTTAATTCCTTGGGCTTTTACTCAGACTTCAAAGCTCCAAATCACTTGAATTCATTCCATAACATCTATATAGCTCGAAATCACTCCTACAAGGCATAAAACACACCATTAGTGCAAAACACTAGCGATTAAAGCGCAAACTCAACTAAAGTGCAGTAAATTAGAGTGTAATAAGCGACTAAAATATGCAATTATAGCCTATCATCAACACCCACACTTAAACCATTGGTCGTCCTCAGGCAATCAAACTACACCTTTTTTTATAGACACGACCTTTTTAAACAATTCTCCTAACTCATCACACCAAGAGTATTTAAAATAGACTAAGCACAAAAGCGTAACATTTTCACCTCAAGATTTGACACACAAGTAGCACACGTTATTCACAACTCACCCACTTACTCTAATATAGAGGTCACTGACATTACCTTTCCTTCATGAATCAAGTGCCCTCACACAACAAAAGGGTAGTTCCACACAATAAAATTTAAGAACACTTAGGAACTCAAGATAGAAAGAATTCACTCACTCTCAGAAATAACATTCATATGCCACAAAAGATGCACCATAAGCTTGCCCGTAGTGTACTACTCCACTAACCGAGCTCATTCAATCTTGAATCAATTAGGACTTTATTTGGTTGTAATGTAGGCTACGGGACGGGTAGGATATACTTAGATATAAGAGTGACTACACCTCCCTAAGCACTTTAAAACATATACTTTAACATTCAAACCCCATACTTATGTCAAACCGAACTCCACCTTCACATCAATGTATATTACCCCATACTTCTTTAAGCACAATTACAGCAAGAGTCACCACTTATTAAAGAAATACTTTTTTTCCACAACAATACATCTATATTTTTTTTTTCAATTCAAGTGGCTCTTACTTGTTCAAAACAGTGCACCTTTCTCCTGATTTCATTAGTTCCACTCAAAAGCCAAACCAACCACCCCACACTTTAACTTTTACATAAATCATCACAATTCAAGTGCTTATGAGAGGTTAAAAGGTTCAAATAGATAGTCCATTCAAACAAATGGGTAAGGCTTGTAATGTGGTTGCCAAAGAAACAAGATTATAGGCTCAAAGGGGTTAACTACGATACATAACAATTAGGCGGGTAAAATATACATATTTGGCTCAACAAAGAAATGCCTATATCACTTCCTAGACTGAATAAAACTACTATTTCGCTTTGCAAACACACGGGGCAAGTTCTAGGCATCAAATACAAATGCACAAAATATAACAATAGGTAGCAAAATTCAAGTACAAACAAGTAAATTTAAAAATGAAAGCTGGTCAACTGCAGCATAAAATGTTGTTTGTGAAATTATTACTTAATTTGTGCCCATTGCATGCAGACGAGATGAATCATAAGCTGTAAACAATTATTTTTTATGCTAAACCAAAGACTTAATTAGTTTCTTGCTGTGTTTGACAGCTTATTCTTTTACGTAGCTATTGACAAGTTTGGTATACTTAACCAACAAGTTAATGCTGAATCTTCCTTGCTTTTCCTTAGTTTAGAGTCTGAATATTACTTTAAAAAAAATAAATATTAGTTTTGAAACAACAAGAAATGAAAACTAACAGTTTGATTTAGAGAGATAAAAGAGACAAGTTATGAGTATATCAGAAATGTAAAATCAAATTTGCAAATATGGCGATGAAGTATCCAATTTAACTTATAAGAAATATAGAGCAAACAAATTTCGAAAAGTTATATCTAACAAAATAAATTCACAAGCTAAGGACGAGTAGTACTCCCAAACTCCAAGCTTCATTTTGGTGGAAAATGTTTTTATCCAAAGTTAAAGTGTTTGATCAAGCTTTTAGAAGGGACGAAATTGCTTTGCTCAAAAGTATTTTTTAAATTAATTAGTCAAACACAAGATGTTCACCAAAGGTATCTTTTTGAAAAACAACAACAACAATGGGGTCTGGGGAGGATAGTGTGTATGCAGATTTTACTCCTACCCTGGAATAGAGAGACTATTTCCAATAGACCCTCGGCATCCCTCCTTGATCTTGGAGTGACTCAAACTCACAACCTCTTGGTTGCAAGTGTAGAGTGCTCACCACTAGAGCAACCCACTCTTGTAAATCATTTTAAAACAACACTTTTAAGAATAATACTTATTCAAAATACACTATTTTTAAAAGCTTGGCCAAACATGCTATAAAAGTATAGGTGGTTCAGTTTCTATTGACTTTTTCTTGAAAACACCAATTCAATTATGTTGATTATCTAAATTTATTAATTAAAAAAAAAGCAACATAGAGTTGATTTTTCTATTCCATTGTATCACTCTTTTTTTTTTTCCTAATTTATTATTATTGATTCGGTATCCAAGTATTCACTTTGGTGTCCCGGCAAATCCGAATTCGAGCTATGTAAGACCTATTAAAAGAAGAAATATTTTCTATAAAAAAAAATTCATTTTCAGACACGAATCCGAATTCTCTAATTAAAAATTGGTCCTATCCATTCAGTACAACTCTTGGTGGTGATTTTCCCCCCCATTCTTATACTATCGTATAAGATGAATAAAGGGGAAATCTATGCAAGTTGAGAGGGTTGTACGTTATAAACCCAAAATATATGTATTTAGCAAATATATAAAAAATTACTCCATATTTATAAGAAGAAAAAAAAAGAGAAACTAGGAAAAAAAAATGAAATCCTGGGATGTAGAGAAGCTAAACAAAAGTTAATGTGGCCCAGCTTTTCTCTTTTTGCATGCGAATTTCAAGGTGCGAACACGAAATCCGTCCATATTGCGTCTTCCCGCGTTCAAAAAGCCGGTCACCCTCTAACTCCTCCATCGTACGGTCGTCACCGTTATAACCGGTAATACCGTCGATCTAATAAAACCTCCAATCATTTTCTTCAGATCACACATTTCAACATCAAAAGTCGTTATTTCCCAGGTCTCCACTCGCCTATTCACGCGCCACCACCATCACGGACCGCTTCTTTTTTTAAATGGAGCAGCCAAACGCTGTGGCGACAGAGACGGATCAGAAAAATATATCGGGTCAGGATTCGGATCGAATTCCGAAGCCAGATCCGCGACCCGATTTAGAGCAAATTCAACTACAGGACAATACTGCCGCTATCGATGAGAAACAAAATGGCGAATCGGCGAACGGTTTGAATAAGTCGAAGAAATCGGTGAGCTGGAGCGAGGAATTGGTGATGGAATCGCCGACGCCGAGATCTATGCCTTCCGATGACCGTGGATCGAATCCTTATGTGGCTTATTCTCCTGCTCCGTCCGACAATTCATCTTCCTTCAATATAAAAAGTCAGTATTTTTCTTTATTCGTGTGAATATACGTATACTTGAGATCTAATTTTTGAATCGGTTCAAGTTGTCGAATTGTTGTTTAACATATGCAATACGAATTCGTATACTTGACAATTGTCAAATTGCGATACAGTTTTGGCAATTTTTTAGCTCTCGATTCCCGCCGTTAATAGAAAGGTTCTAAGTTACGTACACTGATAGTGTCAGATTTTTTACTCTATCAATGAATTTTTAGTTGTGATAGCAACTAAGTTACCATTTTTAAAGCATATGCATTAAGAATTCGTGAACTTGACAATTTCTGAAATTGCGATATATTTTAGCAATTTTTAGTCTCAATTCCTATCGCTTTGTCCTGAGCCGAGGGTGTATTGGAAACAACCTCTCTATCCTAGGGTAAGGTATGCGTACACACTACCCTCCCCAGACCCCACAATGTGGGATATTATTGGGTATGTTGTTGTTGTAATTCCTATCGCTTTGAAATGTTGATGGAAACGGTTTAAGTTATATACACAGACAAGATTTTTTACCAGCAGGTTCCTTACCTTTTTTACCAGATTATCAATTAATGTTTATCAAGAAATTTAACTATAATTACCAAGTAAGTTGACGTGAACTGCATTATGTTCATTTGGATGGAAAAGTTTGATGTGAGAGCTTTTAAAAGATAGAATGTCCCACAAAAGAACATAAATTTTTTTCCAAAAAGAAACAAGTTGAGAAGAAGAATAATGCAACGTCTCCATCTTGCTTAACAGATACAATGGAGAGTGTCAAAGGTGTGCTTGGTAGATGGGGGAAGAAGGTTGGTGAAGCAACTAAGAAAGCTGAGGATCTTGCTGGCAACACATGGCAACATTGTAAGTCTTTCCTCTTCCATTTTTTGGGCATCTTTGAGTTGTGTGTATGTTCTGGTTACATCTTTGAGTTGTATGTTTTAGTTTGGGAAAAGGTGTCGGCAATGATGTATTTGGTTCTCCTTGCTCATAGGGTGGATCTACGGTTGGAAGTTACGGGTTCAGTAGAATCTTGGCCCAAACAGTCTATTTTTGTTAAAAAGTTCAACTAAATATGTATAAATAATTTATCCAGAACCCATAAACTTAATATTCTGGATCTACATTTGCGGTGCTCATGTATTCTTTCTCATCCGATGGATGAGTCTTTGAAAGAACTAAGAGATGATATAGGTCTCTTTTGTTTGGGTATTTAGTAAGAGAACTTTTACTAGTAGCACGTGAGGAAACTATTATGAACCTTGAGTAATATAGGTCCGAGAAAAGCATTTCAAATTTTTAATTTTACTACACTTGTATGCTTCCAATTTTCACATTTAACAAGTAGTGTTACACAAGTTTCAAAATTTGTGGCAATATATTTGGATTTTGGAGTAGAGAATCCTAGAGACCGAGCATGATAAAGTGAACTTGAGATTATGTTGTTTTGAAATGTAACTTGATTTTATGATACAAAAGACAACATAGATTGTAGAAAGTGCTAGCGCTACGCTTAGAATGGGCCCTCAGAAATTTATGGCTTTATTTCCATAAACTCAGAGATGAGTGTACTACTGTGGTGACACTACTTAGGCGAATTATGATTGAACCGATTGCTAAAGATTTTTCCTTAGAAGGTTTGCCTGGCCTAGCATTAACACGACACATCTTGCCAACAATTTGCGTAGCTTGGCCTGGCCTTTATCCAAATAAAAATCTTTAAACCATGGTACTCATGCTTACTATGATTTTTAATATTTTACACTCAATTAAGGATCAACCTCTCATAATTGATGTAAGAAACAAGAGAGAGAATTTAGAAAGAGAACTTTTTAATTCAGCATACAACATTGTATTGGGATAGGAGAGTTTTGCCTCCTACTTCTTAATAGTTCTTAGTGATCACTAGATCAACGAAAGCGGTGTCCTTTGACTTTTAGTGCCTTATTTCAGATGAGCTTCTTTTACTCACGTTTTAAATGCATAAAGGTCAGTCTAATAAATTTTAAGCAGTGTCATGGAGGTTTTCCCAATGAAAAGGGACCTTCGCAGTCGTAGAGGGGCAGAACTTTTCTATTAGTGCAAGTATATTTTACTTGATTAACATATATCCTCCTAATACTTGATGATTCCAGAGTTCACTTACAATGGATTTCTACTTTTCTAGTACTCTCACTTGGATATTATCTGTACTTCTCGGAATCCAAGGTAGAACTCAGTTAATATCAGTGGTTCTCTAATGATTTTTATAAGAAAGTTTGTCCCTGAAAAATGCAGACGACCATGAGTGCAGCGCGGTAAAAGTAACATTAATTAAGATTTAAGTATGATTAAGCAGCGATGTTCATGTGTAAGTGAACTATCCAAAGGTAATAATAGACAAATAAAAAAAAGGAAAGGATTTACGAATGTGTGGTGAAGTTGGGGGTTCAAGTCAATGAGGGAGCAAAAGTTGGATCGGGCAACTATTGGACTGTTGGATAGGATGTTTTGGGTTATCTTATAAAGCAAGGATAAAAAGAGTCATGCTATGACTTCTTTAAATGTTAAGTTCAAGTTTAGATTTGGTACCAGTCTTCCTTGGGTGTGGTGGTTGAATAGGTGCTTATTGGCTTCAAAGTCTACCATTAGGTCAAAGGTTCAAGACTAGTTTGAGGAACCCATCAAAGTTCAAGTTTTAGTTTGGTGATCTAGCACCAGGGAGAAAGGAGGAAAGGGATAAGAATAAGGAGAAATAGAGAAGAATAAGAGAAGAATTAATTCATGAAGTGTTATTCACTAACTCAAGTGTGTAAAAAATAAGTCCATATTTATAGTGCAGCAGATGCTGAACAGACAGACTCGTGAAACTTTATCTTTTGGTTGGAGACAAAGATAAAAGTAAGGATAAATATTAGGAAAAGTTACTTTTTTGATCCCTAGATTCGAGAGTTTGTGCTTTTATTGTCCTATTTTCTTAAGTTGTAACATAATAACGTAACTTTAACATTTGTGCAAATAGTGGGACTTCATCTTGATGGTGTTAACTTTTGAATGGGAAAGAATCTGTCTACCTCGCATATGTCGGGTTTATTAGTCTTTTTAAGGGCTCAAAACTTGGTTTTAGTTATTGATCAGTTTTTTGTGTAAATGAAACTTATCATTGGTGTGTTTTTGCATACGAATCCTTTTCATATAGTAAATACTATTTTTTATTTAACAAAATATATACAATAAGTATTTGTTTTTTTTATCTCAATTAGATGAAAAGTTCTTTAATTTTACTTACTAAATATTCAAAACCAAAAAGTATCTCTCTTTTTTTTTGTACAACTTTTCTTTCCTAACTTAAACAAAAAGCTATCATATTCAGTAGAAAAACAATGAAATCCACCCGTTAAATAGCATGGTAAAATTTTACAATAATGAGATTCCTTTTCTGTTTCTTGAGTTTTTAGTATTCAAATCAAAGGCTTTTTCAATTTTATCCTGCTTTAAGAAGCAAAAGGAAACTGGAAACTGTTGCTGGGAAGCTGCAGCACTACAATTTCTATCCTTGAGTAGCTGTTTGTTAATCTTAGGGGATGAATAGTTGATGTACTGTTGTTCAGTTTCCTTTCTTTGTAGTCCTCTTATTTCGTTTTGTTGTACATATTCTTCTTGGTAATAAAATCTTTATTTACCAAAAGAAAGTACAAGGAAAAAAGAAACGACCTCTATGATAAATATTATAAAAATCTACTCACTATATTTAGAGGATTTGTATGCATATTGAAGGTTTGATGTCAATTTATGTTTTTTTTGTTTTAATAACGGTGGTGTCTGGACCAAGTTGCGCACACTCGATTAATTCCATCGGATACCTGCTATCTCCCACCCGTACAAGTACTGCAGAGTAACTCTATTTTGTCTTTCACCGGGACTTGAACTTGAGATCTCATGGTTCTCCACCCACTTCATTGACCACTAGGCTATACCCTTCGGTGCCGTCAAAGATGAGTTTTTTTCAAAAAAGTAAAACCGAGTTTTGAGCCATTAAATAGACTAATAAATGGGTCATGTGTAAGGCACATGTCTCTTTCCCTCCAATAGTTAACACTATTAGGATGAGATCTTATTTTTGCACCTAAATTTAAAGTTGGGTTATTACGTGCATAAATGAAATTTTACCTAACAAAACTCTCTTATTTGTATCCATGATGTGAAGCTTAAAAATACTCCAGTCTCACAATGCAGGCAGGGTTTTTTCACATCCTGGAGATGGTGTTGCTGTGAATTCATAAGTAATTTATAAAAAGATAAAATAATAATAATGTATTTCACTTTGCTTAAATTGATATTTAGGACGTCTGTAATAAGCACATTTGCAATGTGGATGTCTTTATAAGTCATTTGCGACTAAGAGCCATACCTCAACTTATGACACTTCTCTAGAGTTGCCACCAACTTTGCTACGAGTTTATGTTGAGGATATGATCCTGTAAATACCTTGCTGTGAGTTTGTGTATGTGTATGATGTGAGCTTGAGAACTGCGGAATCCTCCCCTTGTGTGCTGCATCTGTCAGCTTGTTTTTCTTTCTTGGGACAACTTCCTTAATACGCATGTAAAGCTTAACTTTTTCTTCTTGGGGGTAGGGGTGAAGG
>NW_017670308.1:1048923-1069638 GCF_001879085.1 Nicotiana attenuata
GGGGGGGGGCTTATATCTGTTGAAGATTCTAATGCTTTCCTGTCTTGCAGGCTTTGTTTATTGTTAATACGTTAGGTCATATACAATTAGATGAAGAGCTCCTGTTCTACCCACTCACATGCAATAACTTTGTTTCTTTTATTGGCTGATATAGTGAAAACTGGCCCTAGTCTTGCTGATGCTGCCTTGGGAAGAATTGCTCAGGGAACAAAGGTTCTAGCAGAAGGTGGCTATGATAAGATATTTCGCCAAACATTTGAGACTGTTCCTGAGGAGCAACTTCAGAATTCATTTGCATGTTACTTATCCACATCAGCTGGTCCGGTTATGGGAGTATTATATGTCTCCACAGCTAAGCTTGCATTTTGTAGTGATAACCCTCTCTCCTATAAAGCAGAAGACAAGACTGAATGGAGCTATTACAAGGTATGTTAGACTTTGTCCTTCAGTACTGGAAGCCCATACATGTGTTCAATTAATTATTGTCAGCCTAGAGCTGCACTAGTGACTATCACATATACTGCCTTTTCTGTAATTACTGCTGAACTTGATAGGTGATTGTTAGATTGGAGAACATCTCCACTTAATGCCAGCTTGGTGTAGGTTTTCTATAACTATGGGAAAATGTAGATGCTAATATTACTGGTGATCCATTCCTAGATGACAGGATGAGCAAGCATGATTTATTTAACTAACCTATCTCATCTTGTTGTAGTTTGCGTCACACTAAAATACGTGCTGTTTATGTTCAGTTTATGTAACTGCCTTAAAAGTTTTCCTGTCATATGGATTTTCAAGTAATTCTTAAGATAGTTGAAGGATGCCTTTGTGCGTAACAATTATCGTTTGTTAAAATGAGATTCAAGCATTGACATAAATATTATCTTCTGCAGCTTTGGATCAGAAAAGAGTTACTATGCTTTTCCTGCGTAGCGATCCCCTATAATCCACTTTAACATCCCAGCTTCACTTCCCAATCATTTGTGCTGCAGCACTTCGGTCTCGAAATATATTGTGTCACATGTTCATGAATCATCTTCATCTCTGGTCCAAATTTTCAAGAGTGTGTCCTTTTTCCTATTCCGCACCTCAATCATTATCATCCACTCTGTCCAACTAATTAGTGAAAATGATTTGAGAATGAGAGCTTTACTTGGAAATAATAATTTCATGCAAATCAGAAGCCACGGGAACCATCAGATAGGGTTAGAGGGTTCATTCTACTCATTTTAATGAATCTAGTGTCATCTAGTTGAAAAGGGGAAATAATTGTTAGTGATTCTTATATTACCTTCATATCCATATTCGCGTGTGTGTGTTGTGTCTACACTAGGTTTTGCAAAGGGAAAGAGAGTTTGGGAGGATGAAATTGGGTGCAATAGGGGTTTTGTAGAAGGTGGAACGGCGTTTGGAAGAGGGGGCCAGGGAGAAAGGAGGTTTGGCTAGAAATGGGAGAGGGTGCAGTATTGATGAGGTGGTGGCAGCATGAAGAGGTTACACGCTGTTTTTCTATAGTTAATTTGTACGGGAAATCATCGAAACACCCTTTATTCTATCATGTGAAAAACACATGCTCTTCCCATGGCCAAGTTTACAAAGAGGCAATAGAACTGGCAACTGGGGATAATTGAAACTTTGAGGTTAACAATCAACAGATAGGAATATTATTACACTTCACAAGATGCTCAAGAGCATTTGGTGCCATTTGCTATCATATGTATCTTTTTTTTCTGTCAAGCCAGTTGTTTTGCCCCCAGGTATTTTGGTTCTGTGGTAAAGTGCAACCAGTGATGTGTGGATTAGGCACACGTCATGAGTTCGAACCTTGACGCAGACAAGCCTAGTATTTAAGTGAAGAAAGGATAGAGGAGAGGGAGGAGAGGGTGCGTTATCCACCCAGTTTTGAACCGTGATTTATTAGAAAAACTCCATGTATATTAAAGTGAATTTTCACATGTCCATTGCATCTCCATGCTACCTAGTCGCGCTATTTTAATGTGAGCTACCTCATGGTAGCCTCTTTTTCCCTGAGTTCAGCGAAAACTGAAAATGTCCTCAAAGGCGTACTATTAAAGCGGAGAAATGCTTGCACAGCAAATATTCACTTTCTTCTGCTTCACTGCAGTTTTTTGTGAAGATAGTACTTCCTTAAACACTTCAGGGTATCTAGATAATCCCGAGAGTGCCCAGGTATTGCATTACTTAGTGTTAGATCATAAGGATCGAGGTGAAGGTATAGCCATAGACAGCTTGCAGACAGAAACTTCGGTTGAGAAACTACAATTACAGTGGTTGAGATGTGGAAAATTTGGGATAATTAGCTCTTGCAAAAGCTGTTTCTATACTGGAAAACAATGTTTTAGCTCGACTTGTGTATCACAGAGTCCATTCAAAGTGTAACACATCTGTTATCTCACTGCTTGTTTCCTTTAATGTTCGATGGCCGTTTTCTAGTTTGCATGAGTGTCATTTGTATCTCGTTCGATATCAACAGGTATTACCATCATTTAGAACCTTGGATGTTTCCTTGCGACACTAGTTTAGATATTTGTCAATACCTGCCAATTTAACATTACTTGCTGGGAAATCTAAGCTCATGTTACTTTTGAGTATTCATGTCTTATTCATTAACTGTTAGTTCATTTAGATAATGAGCATTATATATATATATATATATATATATATATATATATATATATATATATATATATATATATATATATATATATATATGTTTATGTGGTAAATAGGTCTGTAAGGTTTCATTTGTCATTATTCTTGTACTTAATTTTTTTCCATTTGACGAATCATTATTTGTACTCACATTTCTCACTTTTTACCATGAAATCTGCAGGTAGTTATCCCATTGCATCAACTTAAGGCAATTAATCCTTCATCAAGCAGGACCAATCCATCCGAAAGATATGTCCAGACTATATCTGTCGATAACCATGAATTTTGGTTTATGGGATTTCTAAATTACACTGGTGCAGTGAATTGCCTGCAGGAGGCACTACAAGCACGCAACTTAGTGTGAGTCTGCTCTTGATCTTAAATTTGGTTTATCTGAGAGGGCATAATTCATTATATGGAGTGGTCACTGTTGAAAATTGAAGATAAATATTAGAAAGAAACAGAAGTACTTGTCTGCCTAAATGAAATTTTCTGATATCCTTGGAAGTGAACTCAGATTTCATGGTATTCACTTGTGGATTATCTCTTTTGGCAGAGACAAGGTTAAAATGAACTGCTTCTCTCTCTAGTCTCTGTTGTATTGTATGCGAATATTTATGAACATAATTAGCAGTTTAACATGCCTAGCAATGCGAGGCACTTATAGTAGCTCCTACACATTTTTTCCTGTGCTATGATAGCTTGTTTTTGCCTTCCTTTCTCTTTCTTCTTACTGTTTGTTCAATTCACAATCGATCCTCACTGCATTTTGTATATTTTCATTCTCACACGCACCAACCCATGCATTAATCCAATGTTGGTCATGAGGAGTTTAAATGGAGTATATGGTTTGTGAGGATTCATATAGTCGATTTCAACTAGTTGTGGTTGAGGCGTAGTTTTTGGTCATGAGTTGTATGTATAGCATTTTTGGTTATAAAATGAATGATTGTGGAGAGCTGAGCTATAGAGATCCTATATTGACTTTAACATGCCCAAATCTATCCTCATTCAGTTACATGAGTGACATATAAAAGGTTTCTTTTACTTGTCCAATCTGCTAAGATTTTTGAGTGAAGGATTTAAAGGTATGAAAAAATGTATCCCTATTAGTTTATGCACCAAATTTAATACTATTTGAACTATGAAGTCACAAATTTAAGTTAGATCAGACATAAGTTACCAATAGTTAAGTACATTATGAGTTAGTGCAAACATTGAGTGGAGGTAACTATTTTCAAAAGTAACACCAAATAATAAAGTAATGCTGTAAAAAAGATTTGAATTCGCAACTAGGATGTTTTTTGAGGTAGTACTAAAGTCAAAGCAAAGAGTTGCTTTTCCATATGTGTGGAAGCTGGATGTTAAATGAGAAAGCATTTCTCACTGTCACCCTATTTTTAGCACTCAATTGACTCTCTTACATCTCTTTTAACTCAAAGTACGTCCAAAATGGGGCCAAAACTCTACTTCAATGAAGTCACCACTATATAGCCTAAAGCATTTGTTGCATCTTGCTGCCTTCACATGGCCCCAACAACTCATGTTCCCATCTCTATTTAATTATTTTCTTATTAGTTCATTTAAAAAAATGTATCTTTTTGCATTTTAAAGATTTTAAAAATTTTTATTGTGTTTTCGCAACATGTTTTTATAGCCACAAAATCTTGTAGCATATTTAAATCACAAGTATTTTTTTCCTAACTAGCTCCATACCCATCTAACTATGCCACATAAATTAAAACGGATGAATTAGATTTTTTTTCTTGTAGAATATTATTAAATGACATCAAAATTGCACCTTCCAATTATACTTTTTTTTTTTTGTCAAAGCCCCACATTCTAGATTAAGGTCGGTTTATATACTGAGAATAGAAGTGATTATACATGCAATTTCAGAATGTTTTTTTTTTTTTTTCCTATTAGCGATGTCTGATCTGAATAAGTCGTTTTTCTTTCTATCGATTCTTCAACCAATTTAGCGACATCTCTTCTCTGATCCTAAAGCCCTCTTAATCCCTTTAAAGAAAGAAAAAAAAGGGGGAAGATCTTCCTAATAAGGTACTTTTACATTATCAGCTCACTTAGAAAAAAATTATTGGTAAACTTTCTTAAAATGTGGGATTTATAACTTTAAAAAAAAAATGAGTTACCTGTTGTTACAATAGGAAAAAATGACTTGATGTAAACTTTTTTATACTAACCATGTATATACCAACTCTTGAAAAAAATGCCCTACCATCATGCTTCCAGAAAGGGATTATATTTGAGTTTCTTGTACGATATATCTATTTTAATTGGATTTAGAATATTAGTATCAGTACATCTTCCTCCTTTTACCCATTTATACCAAAATGTCAATTTAGGTGTAAACTTTCGTCAGCGAATTACAGTATCAGTCATTTATTATTTGTGCCACCCCTGCATGTAATTTAAGATGAAATCACGCAAAGCAATATCTTTAGAGTGGGTCCTCAACCTTCTCCTCGTCCTGTCTCTGTCAATAGAATTTAAGTGATCCTCATTGTTGCAATTAGTGTGCAAAAGTTATAGTTGTATCATCACTGTTAGCCCGCGCCAAAAACTATTTATATTTGATAGTCGAAAAGTGTATAAATTTTGTATAATTTTCATATATAATATACATAATGTATATATATACAAAAATATATATTTTTTGGCTATTATTTTTAGAGCGACTATACAGTGTCATTTTTCCAAAACTATATTGCATGGCACAAGAAAAACTTAAGAACTTACCTTAAGCCAAATAATTTAACTTTAATAGTTAAAAATTAAAATAAAAATGTATATCATTAGCCTGGTTGATAAATATCCATATAAAGGACACTTGTTCTCGCCATCCATTAATTTGGTCTAATATTAGAGACAGACCTATGTTGTAAAGAAAGGGGTCATCGGCATCAGAAAAGTTTAGTAAAATTCCATGTACATTGTATATATCTTTATAAAATATCGATATATTAGTAAATGATACTTACCTTTTATACAATACAGATTTTAGTTGAACGCAAAAATGAACTGATTATTTTTTTACTAAATGATTATAAATAGTGTAAAGCATAACAAAGGAATTATATAGTGTAACGTGTGATCAAGAAAAGCAATTGGCAAAGCAGTTCACAAAGAGGAAAAGACCAGGCCACAGAAAAGAGGAAAAAAAGGAGAATAATAATGGGGAGAAGAGGGTAACGTATGACAGAGAAGTATAGTGACATAACGAAAGAAAAAACTGATGTTTCCTGTCATATTTTATCTGTTTTTTACTGCAACTCCAAATGCAGAAGTATATGCTGGGGCTAGAGCTAGCTGCCTTGTATAATTGGTTTCCTTCCAGCTGACAATAACACAGAAAACTGAGAGAGTCTGAGTTTGTGAACCTCCCTTTGGTACTTGAGGGTGGGTAAGAAATAGAAACGGATTCAAGATTTGAAGTTTATGGATTTTTGCAACGATCTTAAATGAATGTACAACTACTAGATATTTGCGGTCAATATTTTACAATATTTAGTGGATCTCTTAATACTATATAAAATTTTGGACAAAAAGCTACTCCCTCTGTTTAAAAAAGATTGGCACTATTTCCTTATTAGTTTGTTCCAAAAAGATTGGCACATTTCAATATTTCCTTAATAGAAAGCATTTACAGCCACACAGATGTTATGGCAGGTTTCAGACCATAAGTTTCAACAGTTTTACAGCCACACAAATGATATGGGTTTTTTAAGACCACATATCTCAAAAGTCTTTCCTTTTTTATTAAAGTTTGTGCCAAGTTAAATTAAGACAATCTTTTTAAAACGGAAGGAGTACTAGGTTAAGGTGAACACATATGTGAGACTATAGATCCTCCCTTGGACCGGGGATATATAGTAATGAGCAATTTGGATAAATACTAATGCAAACTCGATGTTTACATGAAATTAAATAATACCATAAACACCCCAACCGCGGGAGATGGGTTAATTAAAATTTGAGGTAATGTGTTGTTACATGAGTGTGCAACACGCGATATGCCAAGTCATGCATCAATGTTAGTTGACGCACTTAATGTTATTACACTGTATTTGTAAAATAAATTCTGGAAATATAAATGAATATAAACAGTAATGAATATAAACAGAAATGACATAAACCAATTCGAGCCCACTGAATTCACAGTGTTCCCTTAAGGAATTTAATCCCCTCCTAATACCCAAGGTTATGGATTATTTCCTCCCAGGATAGAACGAATTACACACTGGTGTAGTGGTACTTCAAACCCCAGTGTTTCAGCGAACACAAAGTTCGGTAGCAAATCACACTTACTTTTTGTTTTGTTTTGATGCTAAAAGTATGCAGAAGAAGGAGAGGAAACTCAGAAAATTGTAGTTAAAATTCTGAGCAGAATAGTGTTGTATTTATAGCCAAAGTTGGGTCTCTTCAGAATGGCTGTTTATGCAAAACGCCCACAACATAAATGCCATTACATAAATGGCCATTTACTCAATAATAAAGAGGGAAAATAAAGAGGGAAAATTGAAGAGGGTAGTTACTTTTCTGTTACCAAAACAGAAAAACGGATTGAATTTAATATTAATATTTAATATTAATATTTTGTTATTAAAACAAATATTTAATAACATTTCTGTTAATATTTTACTATTAACAAATAAATTTGGTCCAAAAAGTTAATCAATCAATCATTTGACCAAATCCGAAGCCGAAGCCGAAGCCGAAGCCGAGCCGAGCGAGCGACGACGACGACAGCGCGAGGCTTGCCTTCTTCTCAACTCTTTAAGAGCTAGAAGAAGAGCAATTGCTTATATACCCATAAAAAACCTCTTCCTCTTCCAATATGGGACAATGCCCATTTGCCAAGGGAGGGGGAACTTAAAATTTCACTCAAAAATTTCATTTCCCTCCATTTCTCATTCACCCTCTTTTAAGTATTTAATATATTAATTAAATACCTTAAAAACCCAACACTTAATAGAGAGTTGAAGTATCTAGTTGGTCAATAGCTCAATTGGAATATCTATCTGATCGTTATGGACAACTTAATTCACCATAATAAAAATATTGTATTTATCAATTTTGTGTAAATACTAAGTGCTAGTAAATTTTTTGTCGCGTATTTTATCGGAAAGTATGTCTAGTCATAGGTCTTTCGATCCGAGGTGTCTATGTTTTAGAGATCACATGAATTTCGTCAGTACTCAGTGCCTTAAAGGACGTTTTTTGCAGTTCTGCAAACCTTACTGCAATTCTTGCTAACTTGTATACATGTAATAATTTCTTGCTCTTTTATAGCAATCTGTACTGTATTGTCTAATTTATTGATCAACGACATGTAAGAGCACATGTACGTGGGACTTGTTCAATCAGTTGAAAAGTTGAGGAGGGAAATATTTTTAGGGTTTTTCATTGGGAAGATTAGGAGCTAATTAACATTTAGGAGTCATTTGGTACAAGGATACAATAACAATAATAACAAATTCAGTGTAATCCCACAAGGCTTGGTACAAGGAATAAGGATAATAATTCCTGGATAAATTTTTAGATTGTAATTATCCCTTATTTGGTTATAGATATTAGCTAATCCCAGGATAAATTATATACTAAAATAGTGGGATTAGCTATCCAATATAGAAGGTGGGATAGCTAATCCCATGAAATATCTGATCACGTCCAACTATGCCTTATAAAAAGGACTAAGCGGTCGTTGCAAATATAATCCGGTTTACAAGTCCGGAGTCGAATCCCACAGGGAATTGACGTATTAATCACAACTTTTAGTTTCGCAAGAATTCAAGTAATCAACTTCCAAAAATATTGAAGAATGAATTCAGTGTTTACTAACTAATAACAAGGTAATTAAAGAGCTGTAAATTTACTACTAACAAAGCAAATGTTGTAAACAAGATTGGACAAGTCTAGGGTTACGATTTACCCTCTTATCAGAATCCTCTCTATTACGTCTCCTATAAATTCGCCTACATACTCTCTACTGATCATGAGCACTTTAGGTGTCGTAATTCTCTTCCGAGCAATTACAACAATTTATTAAACGTATTCTTCCGAACTACGCTAGCTAGCGTTATTTTACCGCTCACTAAGATCGCACCAAGGTTTCGTTATTCCTAATCCCACCTTTAAACCCTTTGTATTGATCCCTCATATACGTTAGGAGTAGTGTTGTTCAACAACTACCTAGATATGTACCATTTTCCAAGTAATTCACATTAAATAAGCATAGCCGATTGAGGGCCCTTCAATCAACCACAGTAATCACGTAGTTGAACGAGCAGAGAAAATCCAATGGCAAATTTATATAAACACAACAAAATTTCATCCTCCAACAGGTTCCATCAAACCCTAGAATAAAGAGTTTAGCTACTCATAATTATTTTCACAATCAAAATATAAGAATTCGTCATCAATGATAAAAAGGGGAAGAAGAAAGATAAAAACTCGTTTCCGAATCTTCCGTCTTGCTCCTTGCCTATTCTTGCCTTCAACATTCTTCTAAAAAACGAGATACCCTTTTTTTGGACGAGCTAGGCTTCATATAGGTCAAGGAAAGTCGCCTATGGAATTACAATTTTAGCCCTGGAATAATTTTTCTTGGAGAGACGTGCGCGGCCGCGCACCGGGGCAGGTTACCGCACATCTGGCCGCACACTTTGGCCAGTTTCTGCCTGACTTGCGCGGCCCAGTGCGCGGCCGCGCACCTGGGCAATTTTCTACACTCTTCTTTGTTCTTCTTTTTAAGTGCGCTAACCTCCTTCGCTCCTCTAACGAACTCCCAATTTACTCCGTAAGCTTTTACTTGACCTTCAACGCTCCATATTAGCTCAAAACGCTCCTTAACCTCATTGTAGCCCGAAACTTCTCCTGCAAAGCATAAAATACTCAATCAGAGCAATTTACTGCCATTTAACGCTCAAACATCAGTAAAGTGCAGCCAATTTAGAGTGCAAATAGTGGCCAAAATACATAGTTATAGCCTACTATTAATACCCCACACTTAAACCATTGCTAGTCCTCGAGCAATCAATCCACAATTTACATAGACACAACCTCACTAAGCGACTTTCCTAACTCATCACACCAAGAATATTTCAAATAGACTAAGCACATTAATGTAACATCTTCAGCTCAAGAATTGACTCACAAGCACCACGCATTATTCACAACTTACTCACTTACTCTAACATAGATATCCAGAATCACCTTTCCTTCATGAATCAAGTGCCCTCAAATAATAAAAGAGAATAGTTCCACAATCAATAAAATTCAAGAACAATTAGGAGCTCCAAGATAGACAAAATTCACTCACTCTCAAAAACGACATTCATGTGCCACAAAAGATGCACCATAGGCTTGTCCGTAGTGTACTACTCTAGTAATTGAGTTCATTGAGTCAAGGATCAAGTAGGACTTTTAACTGGTTGTAATATAGGCTGCGGAATGGGTAGGATATATTTAGATATAATAGTGACTACACCTCCCTAAGCACTTTAATACATACACTTTAGCAGTTGAAACTCCACAGTTATGTCAAACCATACTCCACCTTCAAATCAATATACATTAACTCCCAATTATTTAAGCACCTTTTCATCAAGAGTTACCACTTGTCAAGGAATATTTTTTTTCCACAGCAATACAACTATTTTTTCCTTTTCTTTCTTTTTCAATTCAAGTGGCTCTTACTTTTTCAAAACAATACACCTTTCTCCTTATTTCATTAGTTTCACTCAAAAGCCAAACCAACCACCCCACACTTTAACTTTTACAAAGTTCATAACAATTCAAGTGCTCATGAGAGGTGAAAAGGTTCAAATAGATGGTTAATTAAAACAAATGGGTAAGGCTTGTAATGTGGTTGCCAAAGAAATAGGATTATAGGCTCAAAGGGGTTAACTAAGATACGTAACAATTAGGTGGTAAAAGCATATCACTGGCTCAACAAAGAAACGCTTATATCACTTCCAAGACTGAACAAAACTACTATTTCGCTTTGCAAATACCCGAGGCAAGTTCTAGACATCATATGTAATGCACAAAATACAACAAACCTCACACGCATATGCCACATGAATCACTCAAGATTGGATCATCAAAAACACTCTAGTCGAAGCACTTAAGCCAAGTTAAGAACATACAATTTAAGGCACTTATATAAGAGTCACTAGGTCGCTGCATAGATTTCTGCACATTGAACGTTATCTCTTCATCGTTCAGTCTCATCTTTAGCTCCCCAACTTCACAATCGATTTTAGAGCTCTCCTAGTGGCCAAGAATGGCCTTCCCAAAATTATGGGAATCTCCTCGTCAACCAGGCAGTCTAGAATGACAAAATCTGCCGGAAACAAAAACTTTCCAACCTGCACCAGCACATCATCAAGTATACGTGATGGCCTCTTCACCATTCGGTCGGCTAGCTGTAGTAACATGGATGTGGGTCTTGCTCTTCCAATGCCTAACCTTTTATAGATAGCCAAGGGTATCAAGTTTATGCTCGCCCCCAAATTATATAGTGCTTTAGCAAAAGCATAGTTGCCTATTGTGCATGGGATTGTGAAACTCCCTGGATCAGACAACATCTCAGCCATGGGTCTCGTCACGACAGCACTGCATGTCTGAGTTAGTGTAATAGTGGCCAAGTCTTGAAAATCGAACTTCCGAGACATCAAGTCCTTCATCATTTTTGCATAACCAGGCATCTCCTTCAAGGCGTCAATCAGTGGATTGTTCACCTGGATTTGCTTCAAAATCTCCATGAATTTCTTATACTGCTCATCTTTCTGATATTTGGTCAATCTCTTGGGGATAGGTTCTGGATGCCACTTCTTTCCTGTGATTTGAGTTTAAACCTGCTCGGGCACTGTTTCTACTGCCTTCTCTTGCACTAACTCAGTTTCCTTCGCAACCTCTTTTTCTTTGCTTGATTCTACTAGTGCATGTTGTACCGTCACCTCTGTTAACCCTGTTGAATCATCTACCTAAATTGGTAGTGGCACAAGTATCTCAGTTGGTCGCCTTTCGAGAGCAATTTCTTGCTCTAGATCAAGATCTCTACCATTTCTTAGACTCACTTCCATAAGCTGCTTTGGGCCCTGCTCTTTTGGATTGACATGCGTGTCTGTAGGCAACGTCCCTTGAGGACGATTATTCAGAGCCATGGATATTTGCCCTAATTGAATCTCAATGCTCTTGATAGCTGAGTCATGTGCTTCGACTTTCTCTTGCATTTTCCCATTGGACCCAATCAATTGTTGCAGCATTCCTTTAATTCCAGACAACCCATCATGTTGTCTCACTATCTGTTGTTGTTGAGGCTATTGATAAGCTAGCTGCTGATTTTGCTAATTGTATCCCTGTTGCCTTTGGTACGGCACAACTTGACCCTGTGGTCGCATAGCTCTAGGATTGTTGCCAGTATTGTATTGCTGTTGTGCTGGTCTATACTGCTGATTTTGCTGCCCCCAATTCTGACCACCCTGCCTCTGCCCTTCATAATTGGCCACATAGTTCATATTTTTCGAATAATTCTGATTGTCACTTTCAGCACTCCACGAGCATACATATGGTTGATTAATGCATGGTGTACATAAGCCCCCACTAGTCCATCAACTATTGTACCTGCTGCTTCTGGCCCGATTCATCAATTGTTTTGGTGAGGATACTCATTAGCGTCATCAGAGTGGCCATATTCTCGGCTATGGAATTGTTTAGGTCCAAAGCCACTAAGTGAACTACAGGAGTGATTGTAGAGTCTCTTGTCATCCATCCTGAATTTTGAGCCATTTTATCAAGTAAGACCTTGCATTCTTGGAATGTTTTGCTAAAAAATGCTCCACCTGCTGAAGCATCAACATTAGCCTCCAAGCTGTCTGCCACTCCCACGTAGAACCTTTGCTCCAATATCTGATCTGGAATACCATGGTGTCGACACTTAACCAACATACCTTTGAACCTCTCCCGCGTTTCTTGCAATGTTTCAGCTGGTTTATGCTTGAAGCTCAATATCTCATCAACTTGTTTGGCAGTCTTATTGGGTGGGTAGAACTTGTTCAAAAATTGCTTGACTAATTCCTCCCAAGTGGTAATGTAGTTTATGGGGAGCGAATTTAGCCGAGTCTGAGCCTGTCCCGTCACCGAGAATGGAAACAACAACAACCTTATTTATTTCAGTGTCACATCCGGTTGCCTTTGCGTGACACCTATCGACAGGAAATTTTTCAGATGCTGCTAAGGATCTTCAATGTAAGACCTTGAGAACAGTCCCTTGTTCTACAAAAAATATAGCATGTTGTTCGTGATTTGAAATGATTCCGCTTGTATCAGAGGGACTGCAATTGCGGTTGCCAGATTTTCGACGGTGGGTTGTGCCCAATCATACAAGACTGCTTCTGGAACAAGAGGCACCACACCCTGGTTGTTCGAGCCGCGATGGGCACCCGGTACCTTACTCAACCGAGTACCAATATAACATATCTTTTCATGTCATACTATAATAGATAACTGAGCCGAAAGGCTGCCGTGAGATAAGTAGAATACAACATGTTACACCAACTTACACATAAGACATACGGGCCTACAATACAAAAATAACCTATCGTATACTGAACAAAGGCCGACAAGGCCGTACAATCTTTTACGTATACAATATCTGTCTACAAGCCTCTAAGAATACATAATTTTCATATAGGTCGGGACAGAGTCCCGCCTTACCAAACAATACACGTCTAAGTCATACTAACCGAACAAGCAACTCCGAAGCAAATGGAGCGCACCAACATCTTCCGCTGAGCTGATAGCCTGCTTGAAGGACTCTCGACCTGTAAGTCTTGATAACTCCGTAAATCATGAAACAATTATAGTGCCATGCATATGCGTATGAATGTCATGTCGTGCATAGGTACATGTTTCATAACATCATCAGGCCTCTGAAGGCATCCCATCATATCATCTCCACCACTATGGGCAAAATCATCAACGTACTACCAGCTGATCAGGTGGTGGTGCATATATAACGCGGTAACCTTTTTCCATATCCCATATAAATATAATATAAATATATACGCGCATATAACGCCATCTGGTCATGAGTCAATGTACATGTATAAATGCATGAAATGCATAAGAAATACGTTAATAAGATTTTCTTGGAATGCCATAAAAATCTATATGCCTTTCGGATAAACTTTATCAAATACGTATTTTTCTGAAACCCATGAACAGAAGATATAATAATAATCCACATGGGGAATCAAGAATATAGACACCCCTAATATTTCTATGAATAGAGTCATTTATGAAAGTTGCGTATTTTGCTCGTTCATTTGTATTATTTGGATCATACCAAAAAAAAGAAGGAATTGCCTTAACATACGCTCATTTGTATTATTTGGATCATACCAAAAAAAAAGAAGGAATTGCCTTAACATACGCAAACTTTTTACTTGTATCCATTAACAATCTCTTCCACGCCTCAATCATAAAGACATAGCATGCCGGCTATTTTGGTAAAGCATTGTAACTGAAGTTATTTAGAGGCTTAGAGCATAGTGCTAGAACGTTTTCAAAGGTGGTTAATGAGATATTAGTGTCAAGGGAGCGAAAGAGGAAGTTGACGTTGCAGAACAAGAAAAATTGGGACATAGTTTTTGCTAAAACTACTGGAAAGTCTGTGTATAAGTCCCTACATAAGAAACACACAAATTTTATGAAAAAGAGGCTAGTGCATGTTGTTTGTTCTAAAACAATTCACGAAGTTAATGTCCAAATATTCTTTCTGTAACTTCTCGTTCACTCTCATAATTCTGTATCAATAAAAAGAGTTCCATCTTGTAAGTCTACTGCATTTGGGAAACTCATAAGATATGTTACAAATCCAAATGCAAGCAAAAATGAGTTTTATTCTTCCCCATGAACCCATTTGTCAAGTACTGTCATATGTTCAGTGTCATAAAGCTCTAAAATAAATTTTGAACAGTCTAACAAATTCTTTTGTGATTTGTATCCTCCACATCCTGGACGGTTCCATGTGTTACACTTTAAGATCTATTATGTTGTCAAGCCTCCACGTCCACCTACTTAGCATTGCTTAGTCATTCTAGCCACTAACACGTGGATTAATGCCCGCACAATTTAGAATTATCTCAAATTACTTAAAATACTACTTATTTTTAATACACTTTATACATCCTACTATCAAGGTCATATGGTATCTTGTATGGTACTAGTCCATTAATATAGGGTATTATCGCTCGGCTCGTATTTTATTCCAATATGTCAAACTTGGGCTAAATTTCATTTTCTTCGATTCGCTTACCCTTTCACCTTCACGAAGTTACTTATAATCCCAAAGTAATCTCATTCCCAAACTTACATCGATTAACTTGCGACGAAATTTTTAACGTACGAGAATACGGGATGTAATATCTCATTTCCGAGCTTTCCTCAATTTACTTATGGCGTACTTCTACGTACGAAAACGTGGGGTGTAACATCTTCGTTCTTCGTTTTAAGTGTGCTAACCTCCTTCACTCCTCTAACGAACTCCCAATTTACTCTATAAGCTTTTACTTGGCCTTCAACGCTCCATATTAGCTCAAAATACTCCTTAACCTCATTGTTGCCCGGAATTGCTCCTACAAAGCATTAAATACTCAATCAGAGCAATTTAATACCATTTAATGCTCAAACATCAGTAAAGTGCAGCCAATTTAGAGTGGAAATAGTGGCCAAAATATATAGTTATAGCCTACTATCAATATCCCACCCCATGATATATCCTTGTTATTCTCACTTTGTACCAACGACCCCTAACAACCTTGTGCTCTCGATCCGCCTCTAGACCGAGTATTTTGTCGCTATATTTAGTTAGTATTATGTAAGATTAATGGTGAAGGAGCTTCAATAATTGCTTCGGCAAAAGCTATTGTCGATATTTGAAATATTTCTAGTTTCTTAATTCTATTACGAGAAATCATTCATTGGTTACATAATTAATTTAATAATGCTATTTGGATTTTCCTTAAAAGCTATTGGCTTGTTTTCTAGTGGAAAAATACATAAGTTGCCACCTGACCTATGAAATTATTGCACATAGGAGGAATTATTGCACATTTCTATCAAATTAGAAGCAAGCCTAATAGAATCAGTGACCAAATTAAAGAATTCTAACTAGTAGCTTCTTTAGTCCAAGCACCACCAACTTTAGGAGACCCATTATGGAATACCAAATCAAAAACTTCGTGTCTATTTTCAGCCATTATTCTGATATTGTCTTACTAGTACCATGATATTTAGGGGTCCTAATTGAAGAAGAAAGAATGGTAGAGATGATGAGGGGAGGGGAGGGGACGTAGGGGAAGAAAAGAGGCGGACGGGTCGGGTTACATTAAATATAAGGGTTAAAAATAAGTGGGTCGGGTCTAATAATTGCAAACGGGCTAAAGTCAAACGCGTGCATTATACGGATAGACTTTTTACTTGTCCCGGTCAAAACTGGTGTGTATTTGACATACTTTTAGAAGGTTGAGTTTGTAAGATAATTTTCGTTGTCAGAAAGTGTGTAACAGGGATTTGGTCCATAGTTCAGGTGTCAACTTATGGATTTTTCCTTTTCTAATCAGTACCAAAGGAACCAAAACGCCAATTACTTTTCTTCCTAAATTCCTTTTCTTTCTTCTTGTTTGCAGATATGATCATTTCAATGCCAAGACCTATGAGGGAAAAATGGGACCATAATATCAAATTGTACTTTTTTTGTTTTTCATTTGGTGTTCGATACTCATTTTTGTGGTGAAAAAAAAATTCATTTTCAAACCTCGAACACAAAACTTATGATCATTAAGGATGTACAAATTCTATCCAACCCCTGCAACGTTGGTGGTCTCAAATATACTTCAAGTAATGTTAGAAAGGCTCTTCGGTTTCGCCTTTACCTTTTAAAATATTGATTTTATTATTTTTATAAAGGTTAAAATTAAAGTGTAAAATTTTATATACGTAACACACACTTCGTTTGTCATTGTTTACTTATATTTTCAATTTTAATATCTAGTTAGTGTTTTATTAGATCATCTAAAATTCATTTTTTACGTGCTCAATAGGTAGCTATTAGTGTCGCTTTTTTCTCTCTCTTTACTCTCTCCAACAGCTAGTAACGTATCCTTCCACAGAAGCGCATTTCTCTCACGCTCCACTTGATGGAGCAGCCGGAAGGTCCTCTTCCGGCGAGTAAACATGGGGGAAACATACCACCAGCAGTCACTAATATTAATAACGAGGCTATTCCTAAAAAACTGTCTTATGCTACGACGGTCATTGTTCCTTAATCTTCAACACTGAACCCTACCCGTCCAGTCAAAGAAAAAGTCGTGGCTAGACAAACGACACACAATGGGATCCCAGCTGTGATATTCAAAGCCAAAGATTACTTTGGCATCATGGCAGAATCCTGTAAGTACACTATTGTGGGTAGATTTCTCAAACCCCGTCCCCAAATTGGTACACTTAGGTATAGATTCAAAGAATTACTTTGAAAGGTTCTGCTAAAATTGGGGTCTACGACAACTACAATATTTTCATTGATCTTAACAATGAAGACGACTTTAAAACTGTGTGGTTTAAGAGGGTAATTGAAATAGAGGGTATCCAAATGTGGCTGCAAAAGTGGTCTCCAAATTTCAAACCAGAAGAGGACCTCCCTATTGCTCCGGCATGGGTCGTGTTACCGGGTCTTCCCTTTCACATGCATGAGTGACATTACATAAAACAACTCTTGAGCTCTGCTGACACACCTCTGGCCTTAGATGCGCTACATTTGGGAGAGCTAGGCTGAGTATGGCAAAAATTAGAGTAGAGGTTGATTTGCTAAAACCTCTACCGGGCTCTGTTTTTGTGGGTCAAGAAGATGATGAATCTCCTCTGAAAGGCTACACTCAAAAACTAGAATATAAGGGTGTTCCTATATATTGCAAACACTATAGAAAACTAGGACACAATATGATTAATTGCAGGACATTGGAGAAGAAAAGTCTTGCCTCCAATGAATAAAAATAGAAGTTAACTAAAGAGGCAACTCAGAACGAACATGAAGAGGAGAAGGGCACTCGTAATGGCAATGTCATGCTGAATAATACTAGTAATGAACTAGAAAGATCTGGAAAGGAGAGTGGATATACACTCACAGGTCAAGCTCAGAAGATTAATGAAACACAAGCCATCAAAAATAGTGACAAAAATGAAACGAGTCAAGGAAGTGAAGAGAACAACAATACAAACACACTCAAGGAGACAGAAGAACCTAATGAACTACAAAATCATCAGCATCAGATATAACAAACAAGTAAAGGAAAAAAGAGTGGAAAAAAGAAATCAAAAAAGCTATCATAAAATTCATTTCAAATAACTATTTCGGTATCATATCGAGTAAGAGACTTGTCCCACATGCAACTCAAAATTATCGGTAACATATTCATATTAAAAATCATGTGTAAATCATGCAAGTTATGAAAACACAAATTGCGGTAAGATTACTACTCACAGTACTCAAGCCGAAATACCAACTGCTTCACCTCAAGCAACTCGTACAAATTCCTCCAATCAATCTATAATTACATAATATCGATCTCATGTTAATTTTCTTATTTAGGCTAATTCATAGCTATTTTAGAATACCCAACCCTCGCGGTTTCATGTTTGACTCTTAATTTGCCCAGAATAATTCTTATTGGTATTTAATTTCTTATACCTTGTGAAACCCTTCGAATATATGAACTGAGATAAAAAGAATTACCAAAAGAAAAGAACCCAGATGAGAAGTTCGAGTATTACCCGTAAAAATCAGTGAGTATTTAAGATTTCTCAAAGTTTGGTTCCAGCCTTTTTCTTCTTCTTCTTCTTCCTCTCCCTTTGAAATCCCTTTCTGCGTTTTCCTGAAGCAGACCCGTTTTTCCCTTTTCTTTCTTTCGCTGGGTTTTGTTTTTGTTTGTTTTGTCTCTGATTTGTTCCCCTTTATCTCACTTTTCTTTCTTTATTTAATTTTTGTTTCCACAAAATGGGCTTCGGCCCTTTATTGGATACATATCCTTTTTTTTGTTAGTTTCTTCTTATAATTTTTGTTATTATTATTATTATTATTATTATTATTATTATTATTATAATTATTATTATTATTATTACACCCTTATTTAAAGATATAGGGTATTACATCCTCCCCACCTTATGTAATTCGGTCCCCGAATTTAACTCAAGTACGTACCTGTAGACTGAAACAAATGGGGGTACTTGACTCGCATAGTGTCTTCTATTTCCCAAGTAGCTTCTTTAACTGTATGATTTCTCCATAAGACTTTCACGAACACGATTCCTTTTCACCGTAGTTTTCTTATTTGTCTATCAACAATAGCCATTGGCTCCTCCTCGTAAGACAATTTCTCATCGAGTGGTATAGTCGGTGCTTCAATCACCTGAGATGAGTCTGATATACATTTTCTTAGCATTGAGACATGAAACACTGGATGAATAAAGGACAACTCAGGAGGAAGTGCCAAACGATAAGCCACCGCTCCCACTCGGTCTAGTATCTCATACGGTCCTATAAACCTGGGGCTCAACTTGCCTCTTTTCCCAAACCGCATTACACCTTTCATAGGGGAGACTCGTAGGAACACTTTGTCTCCAATTGTGAATACTAAATCTCTTCTTCTCTTATCAACATAAGACTTTTGTCTGCTTTGAGCTGCAAGCAATCTCTGTCTGATCAACTGGACCTTGTCCATAGCTTCTTGTACTAGGTCGGGTCCCAATAAGTTAGTCTCACTAGCTTCAAACCATTCGATAGGAGAACGATATCTTCTACCATACAATGCTTCGTACGGTGCCATTTGAATACTGGACTGGAAGCTATTATTGTAAGCAAATTCAGCTAACGGTAGATAAGTGTCCCAACTACCTCCAAACTCAAGAATACAAGCTCTCAACATATCCTCCAAGATCTGAATAGTACGTTCAGACTGCCCGTCTGTCTGTGGATGAAATGCAGTACTAAGATCTACTCGTGTACCCAATGTTTCTTGAAAAGATTTCCAAAAGCGTGAGGTAAATTGTGATCCTCTATCAGAGATAATGGATATTGGAACTCCGTGAAGCCGGACAATTTCGTTCATAAATATTTGTGCATACCTGACTCCACTATATGTAGTCTTCACCGGCAAAAAGTGTGCTGATTTCGTCAGTCGATCTACAATCACCCATACCGAGTCATCACCTCTAAGGGTTCGTGGTAGCCCGGTGACAAAATCCATAGTAATTCTTTCCCATTTCCACTCTGGAATCTCAATTTGTTGTAGTAGTCCTGCGGGTCGCTGATGCTCAGCCTTGACTTGCTGACAAGTCAAACAACTAGAAACAAAGTTAGCAACATCTTTCTTCATACCTTCCACCAATAAAATTGCTTCAGGTCATGGTACATTTTTGTGGATCCAGGATGTATAGTGTATTTAGTGTTGTGAGCTTCTTTAAGAATAGCATGTCTCAACCCATCTACGTCTGCTACACATAGCCTGTCACCCATTCGAAGAACACCATCACTTTCAATAATCATATCCTTGCTTTTACCAGCTATTGCCTCATCCTTGTATTTGCATAATTGTTCATCCTCATATTGGGTGGCCTTAATGCGCTCAACTAATGAAGACTTAGCCTGAGCACAAGACAACAATGCCTCTGAATTCCCGACACTAAATTTGATACCTGTATCTTCTAGTCTCTGAATATCTTTGGCCAAAAGTCTCTTTGTAGGGGCTATATGTGCCAAACTCCCCATAGATTTTCTGCTCAATGCATCAGCCACCACATTCGCTTTTCCTACGGATGATACAAAATAAGAACAATCATAGTCTTTGAGTAGTTCCATCCAACGATGCTGCCAAAGATTTAGATCTCTCTGCTGAAAGATATACTTCAGACTTTTATGGTCAGTATAAATCTCACAAGTTTCGCCGTATAGATAATGCC
>NW_017670309.1:0-25082 GCF_001879085.1 Nicotiana attenuata
AATCCCTGAACAAAACCGACGATAATAACCTTGCAACCCCAAGGAAACTACGAATCTCTGTGGCGGAGGTCGGTCTAGGCCAACTCTGCACCGCCTCTATTTTCTTCGGGTCGACCTGAATACCCTCGCTGGACACCACATGCCCCAAGAAAGCCACTGAACTGAGCCAAAACTCATACTTGGAGAACTTTTCATAAAGTTTCTCCTCCCTCAATCTCTGCAATACAACTCGCAAATGTTGCGCGTGCTCCTCCTGACTACGCGAGTACACCAGAATATCATCAATAAAAACAATGACGAACGAATCCAGATACGACCGAAACACACTGTTCATCAAATGCATGAACGCTGCTGGGGCATTAGTCAGCCCAAAGGACATAACAAGAAACTTATAGTGTCCATATCTAGTCCTGAAAGCAGTCTTCATAATATCCGAATCCCTGATCTTCAACTGGTGATAGCCCGAACAGAGGTCAATCTTGGAGAAAACCCTCGCTCCCTGAAGCTGATCAAATAAATCATCAATACGAGGCAGGGGGGACTTGTTCTTCACTGTTACTTTGTTCAATTGCCTGTAGTCAATGCACATTCTCATGGTACCATCTTTCTTTTTCACAAACAGAATCGGTGCACCCCACGGTGACACACTAGGCCGAATAACCCCTTATCTAGGAGTTCCTGAAGCTGATCCTTTAATTCTTTCAACTCTGCCGGTGCCATACGATATGGTGGAATGGAAATGGGCTGAGTTCCCGGCACCAGGTCAATACCAAAATCAATGTCCCTGTCCGGCGGCATGCCTGGCAGGTCTGTAGGAAACACATCTGGAAACTCCCTCACAACCGTGACAGAATCAATGCTAGGAGTCTCGGCTCCCACATCCCTCACATATGCCAAGTACGAGAGACAACCCTTCCCAACCATACGCTGGGCCTTTAGGAATGAGATCACCCTACTAGGAACATAGTCAGTCATACCACGCCACTCGATCCTCGGTACACCCAGTATAGACAGAGTGATTGTCTTAGCATGACAGTCTAGAATAGAGTGACACGGAGATAACCAGTCAATGCCCAAAATAACATCAAAATCTACCATGCTCAATAGCAACAGATCAACTCGGGTCTCCAGACCCCCAATAGTAACCAAACATGATCGGTATACATGGTCCACAACAACAATATCACCCACCGGGGTAGATACATTGACAGGTAAAGCAAGACACCCTCGGGTCGTACCCAAATGATGAGCAAAATATGAAGACACATAGGAATAGGTGGAACCAAGATCAAATAAAACTGAGGCATCCCTGTGGCAGACTGAAATAATACCTGTAATAACAACATCCGAAGCAATAGCATCTGTCCTGCCCTGGAGAGCATAAAAGCGAGCCTGACCACCGCCCGATCGACCACCACCCCTGGGGCGACCCCTGGCTGCCTGACCCTCACCCCTAGCTGGCGGGGCGGGTGCTGAAGAAACTGGACCAGAAGATGAGGGCTGGCCCCTCTGCTGAGATGAGCTAGCAGCACGACGAGAACACTCCCTCCGCATATGCCCGAACTCTCCACACTCATAGCAACTCCTGGGTGCTGGGAACTAGGACTGAAGGGAACCCCTCGCGCTAGAGTGACTAGCTGATGCACTCAGCCTGGAAGAACCCTGAGCAGATGGAGCACGAGACGAACTCTGTGCTGGAAGAGCGCTGAGAGATGGCTCTACTGAGAACCCTGTTAACCACGACCTGAAGATCCTCCTCGGTACTCGGGTCGAGCTGACTGAGCGGGCTTGAAAGAACGACCGCGACCCAACTGGAACTGGCCCTTCGAAGGAGCGCCACTGTAACTACCAGAACCTCTTGGCCTCTTGGCCTCCCTCTCATCTCGATCCTGCCGGCGAACCGACTCAATCTCTCGGGCTATATCAACCACCTCCTCGAACGTGGCACCCAGCACTCGCTCCTTAGTCATAAGAACACGAAGAGGGTAGGCGAGTCCATCAACAAACCCCGAATACGCTCACGATCTGTCGGAACCAGCCAAACTGCATGACGAGACAACTCCGAAAATCTCATCTCATGCTGGGACACTGTCATATCTCCCTGGCGTAGCCCCTCAAACTGTCTGCGCAGCTCCTCCCTGCGGGAATGTAGTACATACTTCTCCAAGAAGAGAGTGGAGAACTCCTGCCAAGTCAAAGGTGCTACACCAGCTGGCCTACGCCGCTCATACGCCTCCCACCAAGTGAAGGCAGCTCCCCTAAACTGAAAGGTAGTAAAAGCCACACCACTGGACTCAAGAATCCCCGCTGTACGGAGCATCCGCTGACACCTGTCGAGAAAACCCTAGGCATCCTCGCCCTCAGCTCCACTAAATGTCGGAGGCTGGAGTCTACCAAACCTCTCGAGGCGACGCTGCTCGTCCTCGGGCATAACTGGAACCCTGAACTCCTGTACTGGTACCACTGGCTGAGCTGGAGGTGCCTCTGGAGTCTGTAATCCCTGTGCTACCTGCTCAGGTGTGCGAGCAGCGGGGGTCTGATTGCCTCCCCCTGCCTGTGAAGTAGATGCTGGTGCTGTGGTGGCTGAAACCACCTGAGCCAGGCCCATGCACACTATCAAGATCTGAGCTAACGTCTCCTGAAGGCCAGGAATCATTATGGGCACAGCCGGTGCCTGAGCTGGTACTGCTGGAACCTGATCCGGAACTGGAGTAGCTGGTGGATCAATAGGTGTTGCCCTCGCTGCTCTACCTCGGCCACGACCGCGTCCACGGCCTCTGGTGGCCTCAGTAGGTGGCACTGGTGGTCGTCCGCCACGTCCGGTAGCTCGTGTCCTCACCATCTGTGAGAGAATAGAATAAGGAGAAGTTTAGTATTTGAATCAACAAGTTCACACGACAAGAATTTCAAGAATGTGGAATTTTCCTAAAGGTTCTGCAGCCTCTCAAGGATAAGTACAGACGTCTACGTACCGATCCGCGAGACTCTACTAAACCGGCTCATGACTCGCAAGACCTAGTAACCTAGGCTCTAATACCAACTTGTCATGGCCCCAACACCGGTCGTGATGGCGCCCAACATAGTGCTAGGCAAGCCCGACCAACTCAACATTCTCAATCCCTCATTTAAAGTTCATTATCAATTAACAAGAGTTATATACTAAATTAACATAATTATAATTTGTAACGGTAGATAAAATGTGCGGAAATCAAGAAACATCACTACAAAGCCCACCAATCTGGTGTCACGAGTCAAGAGCCTCTAATACAAGTCTGGGAAAACAGCCTAACAAAAGATAGTCTAAAATGCTGAAAGTAAAGAGGATAGAGGGAGAAATCGGGTCTGCGAACGCCAAACAGCTACCTCGATGACTCCGGTGAGATCTGAATAGCAGCAATAGCTCAATCTACGCCTCCGGAATACCTGTATCTGCACGCATGGTGCAGGGAGTAAAGTGAGTACTCCGACTCAGTGAGTAATAGCAATAAATAATGACTGACGGAAAGAAATCTCGTAAAAAGCACTAAGCAGTTCTATATCAAAGCAGTAAGAACATTTAAACAGCAACTGAATGAAGAAACCAGGTAAAAATCCTTTAAGCCAGTACTCAACTCATTTACTCCTCACGATAACCGAAATCATAATTATACCGCTGCGGCGTGCAGCCCGATCCATATAGTATACTGCTGCGACATGCAGCCCGATCCATATATATACATATATACTACTGCGGCGTGCAGCCCGATCCAATAATAATAGTCGACTGCACTCACTGGGGGTGTGCAGACTCCGGAGAGGCTCCTTCAGCCCAAGCGCTATACTACTGCATCGTGCAGTCCGATCCAAATAAATATACTGCTGCGGCGTGCAGCCCGATCCAATAATATACTGCTGCGGCATGCAGCCCGATCCGTATAAATATATATATTGCTGCGGCGTGCAACCTGATCCAATACATATCAAATACCCTCACAATGGGGTCCTCAACCCCTCTCAGTCAATATAAACTTAGCCCCTCGGGCATACTAAGATAGGATAGGGACTCCAGCCCACATGTTACTCTCATTTTTGGTTTAGCTATTTAGAGCCAGTTCGTATTTTATTAAGCGGTTAGAAACATGACTGAGGTTATGATTTTTACCGAGTAAAGTGAGGTTGATCAGTACAAATACCCCTAAGGGTTCTACAGGTCAGGACAAGGCCCCAAACATGGCAACTAGCCCAAACTAACATTATATTAATTAAGTCTCAGTCAAAATACAGTAGAATCAGCAATCGGGATGGACCAAGTCCAAATCCCCAGCGGTAATGGACCCCACGCTCATCATGCGTCGTGTGTCTCACTTCAACATAGCACTACGTTGTGCAAATCCAGGGTTTCAAACCATCAGGACATCATTTATAACCATTACTCACCTCAAGCTGGCCAAAGTCCTAGCTCGCTATGCCCTTTCCTCGCAAATCAACCTCCTCGCGCGTCGAATCTGGCCAAAACCACAACGAATACGTTACAATAGGCTAAGGGAATATAACCCAATCGAAAAGACTCGAAAAACATCGAAATTCACGAAGTTGGCAAAACCCGAGCCCCGGGCCCACTTCTCGAAAAATCAAAAAATTAACATCACCGGATTCCTTATCTCGCCACGAGTCTATACATATCAAATTTACCAAAATCGGAGTCCATTTGACCCCTCAAATTCCATTTTGAAATACCAAATTCCCAAGCCCTAGCTCTTCCATTTTTGGTTAAATTCCTATGAATTTTTAGGTTAATTTCACAATAATATCACGTTTTTAGTTCATTAAACTTACCTCCAACCAATCCTCTTCGAATACCTCTTCAATTTCTCCCAAAGAGCTCTCAAAATGTTCAACAATGGAGGAAAAATGATTTAGGCTCGCGGATGAAATATTTTAAAACCCTTCTGCCCAGGTGACCTTTTCCTCTATGCGAACACGAGGGCTATCTCGCGTTCGCGAAGCTCCAATTTCCATCTGCCAAAACTGCCCTACGCGGACGCGGCCCACTCCACGCGAACGCGAAGCTTCCTCAAAGGCACCTACGCGAACGCGACTGCATGCATGCGAACGCGAAGGCAAAAGAAACCCCTGAGCCTTAATTCCTTATACGCGTTCGCGGCTACTGCCTCGCGAACGTGATGCATACACAGCTACCCCTCCGTGAACGCGGACTCACATATCACGAACGGGAAGAGTAATTCACCTGCCTCTCAAGATCCTTCATCGCGAACGCGTGACCCTTACACGAACGCGAAGGGTTAATTCTCTGCAACACATAGTTGGAAAAACCTGCAATCCTCAAAGGCCAAAATTGGTCCGATTGACCATCCGAAATCACCCCGAGGCCCCCGGGATCTCAACCAAAAGCACCAACACATCCTAAAACATCATTCAAACTTGTTCCAATCATCAAAACACATCTAACAACGCTAAAATCATCAATTCTCACCGGAATCAAGCCTAAGTTTCTCAAAACTTCCGAATTACGCATTTGCTCAAAAACCCGACTAAAACACCTCCGAATGATCTGAAATTTTGCACACACATCCAAAATTACCTAACGAAGCTACAACAACTCTCGAAATTCCATTCCGACCCTCAGATCAAATTCTCACCTATCAACCGGAATTCGCCAAAATACTAACTTCGCCAATTCCAGCCTAATTCTACCCCGGACCTCCAAAATCAATTCCGATCGCACTCCTAAGTCATAAATCAACCCCCGAAGCTAACCAAATCAGCGGAAATCACATCCGAGCCCTCTAAGTAATAGGTCAACATCCGGTTGACTTTGCAAAACAAGCCTTCCTTAAAGAGACTAAGTGTCTCATTTCCATCCAAAATCAATCCAAATCAACTGATTCACCCAAGACTCGTATAATAAAATATAAGGAAGCAGAAAATGGGGAAAACGGGGCGGTAACTCACGTGACGATGGGCCGGATCGTCGCAGTATCGTGTTTGAAGAATCATAGGGTTGTGGATTCATTCTAGAGAGAAAGTACCCCTTTTGCAGATGATGATGAGGAAAGTTTTTTCCAGCTTACCTAAAAATAGATTATCATTTGATACTTCTTCAGAAACTAAATATCTGAATAATAAATTTGATGTGTGTTTGTGTCTGTGTGTAAACAACATAGACACTAGTGTTTTTCTTATTTATGTGTGTAAACAACATAGACACGGGTGGAGCCATAAGAGCAAGGAGTTTAATTGAATCCTCTTTTGTTGAAAATAATTTTGCGTAAATAAGGAAAAAATAATTTTTTTGTATTTATATAAATTATTGTATGCTCTTGATGTAAAGAAAGATTCTATGTAATGGCTAAGGAGATTTAAAATTGTTAAGATTATAACTTCAAAAAACAGGTGTGCCATTCTTATATTATTTTAATTTGGCAAAATTACCCAAACTGTCACTCTATAAACTTTTCCAACCAAAATTTGCCCAAAATAAAATATCTATTAAAAAAGGCCCAAATGTCATTTTAAGCCCAAATAGTTTCAATTTATGTCAGTTTTTTGTATCCGTTATTTTTGTTTTACAAACACCGTTCTCTCTCTTCTCTAAGTTCTCTCTCTCTCTCTCTCTCTCTCTCTCTCTCTCTCTCTCTCTCTCCTCTCTCCTCTCTCTCTCTATGCGATTTTTTGCTAAAATGAACCAAAATTGCTGAAATTGACGACAAAACAAGATACATTTGTGATTATTTTCATCTAATTCCAGCTAACTTGGAGTAGAAAATCTCTTGTTTTGTATATTTTTTTGGATTGCATGTGTTTTTGGAGAAGCGTGTTGCTTTTTTAGGCTTTTGCGACTGAATTGTTTAGTTAGAGTTCATTGTAGGTATCTGTTATATATGATTTTGTTAGTTTTGGTTGAGTTTTGTATCAATTTCTTCACAAAATTCTGTAACTGTTTATTCATTCATTCAACCTAGTTTCAATTGTGAAACGGAGCAATATGACAAGACACACTCGTACGATGAGTTCATCACCTTATTCAAAGCCTGTTTCAATTGAGAAATCGAGCAACATGAGAAGAGAAACTAGGTGTCAAACCAAAAAAAAGTAATGTTCAGAAGGCACAAAAAGTTAAAATTCCTGACAAAGTTTGTAAGGTACATGCAATTTCAGTTATATTTTTTTTCTATGGTTGAATTTTTTAAAATTGGATTTAGTTTGTATTTGTTTGTTGTTAATTCGTTTCATTTATTTGTAGCCTTGAAAGCTTTATATTCCATTTGGTGAGCCTTTTCCTGTTACTCATTGGAATTCATACACTAATGTGCACATCATATTAGTTTTACAGTCAAAGTTGACTGATGTCTAGCTTCGGATGTTTATGAAAAGCTGTTTTGACTATTTCCTTGATTTACCTCGAGTTGCTATCTAGGCACAACTGATACGTTCTTTAATGTTTAGGGTGTTGGTCCAAGATAAGTGTGATCAATTTTATGTGAAATTGAATGACGAATGTGTTTTACGTTTTGGTCTTCGGAAATTTGGTGTTGTAAGTGATTTAAACTGTTGTGACAATGAACATGTTGTTGTTGTTGGCAATGAACATGTTGAGGGTAACTTAAGTGTACCCAATAGGTTGGTGGATACTTATTTTTCTGGTTTTGAAGTGGTATCAAAGAAGTCGCTTATTGATTGTTTTGAGAAGAAGAAACGACAGTCTGATGAAGATGAAGTTAGGATTGCAATCATTTATTTCATAAACACATTTCTAATGTCCACTCAGGCTTAGAAGACATTTATAAGAAAACATGATTTACATCTTGCCGAGAGTGGTGAGTATGTGTCCTTTCCCTGGGGTCAGATTGCGTTTCGAGCTTTAATAAAGTCGGTGAGGGATAGGTTGAGGGAAAGTATGAGTTTTATAAGATTGGTGGATTTCTGTCATGACCCGGATTACCCACCATCGGGAGTCGTGATGGCGCCTACTGTTGGAGCTAGGCAATCCAAACATTTAAACATTTTTCGGATAACAACATAACAATAATAAAATACCGAGCCTTTAAATAAATGCAGAAGTCTTTAAAAACATAAATAACTGAAAACCCAAAATGCAGTAGTCTAATATTTCACTACCTAAGACTGGAGTCGCTATCTCTCGAACTACTAAGGAGTGCTACAAACAAGTCTGAATAGAAAAATACATAATGTCTGTCTCGGTACAATGAAAACAAACAGAAAATCTGGAAGGGGACTTCGGCCTGCGAACGCCAGCTAGGCTACCTCGTAAGTCCCTGGACTGAAGAGGGCTCCCGATAAACTACTGTTGTGGTCCAAGAGCTGCTCCGGTACTGTAATCTGTGCAAAAAGCGCAGAAGTGTAGCATCAGCACAACCGACCCCATGTGCTGGTAAGTGCTTGACCTAACCCCGGTGAAGTAGTGACGAGGCTAGACAGGACTACCAAGTCAACCTGTGCAGATATTTATATACAAGTACTACAAAAAAATAACAGCGGAAAGTAACAATTAAGACTGGGAGGGGAGCATACTTTTGGGAATAGCAGATAAAATAGAACGGTAGGAACAAATAAGGAAAACTACAACCAAATCTCTTCTAACACAGAATACGTGGTCGGCGTGCCACACGATCCCATTTCATGATATATAAGTGGTCGGCGTGCCACACGATCCCATTTCATAATATATAAGTGGTCGGCGTGCCACACGATCCCATTTCATAATATATAAGTGGTCGGCGTGCCACACGATCCCATTTCATAATATATAAGTAATGATTTCCCGGCAAGGGAAACAACAACAATCACTTACTCGTCCCGGCAAGGGAGTAATTACATCTCTTCCTCTTTCGTTCATTTCTTACGTCCTAATCATGTCATAATTCGAGCCAACGCTCCAAGGAGTTTACAAATCATATCTTGTCTTCATATTTTTTCACATTATATCGAAACCATCAATTAAACAAGGAAGAGTCACCACGGAATCCCACATAAGCACAAGGACTCACGGTCATGCTAGACACCGGTGTATAGATACTTGTCACCATGCCTATACACCGTACTCAACATTTAGCAATTAGCAAATAATACTCTAATCCTATTCCCTCAAGCCAAAGTTAGATCAAACACTTACCTCAAATGCTCCAAACTCAACTCAATCCTCTAGTATAGCTTTACCCTTCGAATTCACCACCAAACCGCTCGAATCTAGTCACAAATTACTTGAGAGTATCAACAAAGGCTAATCTAATAAATTTGAATCCATGAAAAGTGAATTTCCCAAAGTTTGTTCAATAATCCCCAAAATGCCCCCGGGCCCACGTGGTCAAAACCCGAGGTTCGAACCAAAACCCGACTACCCATTCCTCAATGAACTCAAATATATAAGTTATTTTGGAATCGGACCCCAAATTGAGGTCCAAAACCCCCAAATTTAGGAACCGTAGTTATACCCTAAATTCCCAAATTACCCCCATTAAAATCTTTGTTTTGAAGTTGAAATTATGTTTAATGATGTTAAGGAGTAAAGAAAATAAGTTAGAAATTACTTACCAATCGTTTTGAAGAAGTACAATCATTTGGAAAATCGCCTCTTATGTTTTGGGTTTTGAAAAAGTGAAAAATAATTGCAAATCCCGACTTTATATACTGTACTGGGGACCCCGCGCGGACCGCACAAAAATGTCCCGCGGCCGTGCCGAGGAAGGAGGGAAAATGACTCTCTGAACCTATCCAGCGCGGACCGCACTGATTTGGTGCGCGGCCGTGCTGGTTGAATGGACCCAAGACCCCTCTCTGAATCTTCCAGCGTGGACCGCACTGATTTGGTGCGCGGCCGCGCTGGTTGACCTAGAGTTCACTGGCCCTCTGAACCTAGCCACGCGGACCGCGCAGAAATGCACCGCGGCCGCGCGGTTTCCAGTGCGGACCGCGCAGAAATGATCGCGGCCGCGCTGGGGGCCTGCAACACATGGACCTACAATTTCTGATACTTTTAAGTCTAAAACCCTCCCGGGACCCACTCAAAACTCACGCGAGCCCTCGGGGATCCAAACCAAACGTACACACAACTCCAAAACATCCTACGGACTCATCCGTGCGATCCAATCGCCAAAGCAACATCGAATTAGGCCTTAAGACCCATGATTCCTTCCAATTTTCATGAAACATCAAATTTTACTGCTTCTAGCTCAAAACACGTCAAATGACGTCCAAATCTAACCAAACTTCACAAAAATTGCTTAATTCACATTTAAGACTTGTGCCGGGCGTCGGAACCAAAATACGAGCCCAACAGCACAGTCTTCTAAACAAATAACACTTTCCAATTCTTTAATTACTTTCAGAAAACCATTTCACGTAAAAATTCATTCCTCGGACTCGGAACCTCGGAATTTGATTCCGGGCACACCCCCAAGTCTCATATTTTCCTACGGGCCCTCCGGAACTGTCGAATCACGAGTCCGGGTCCGTTTGCCCAAAACGTTGACCGAAGTCAAACTTAATCAATTAAAACATCAAAATTTTATTATCTTTCTCATAAATTCATATATAAACGTTCCGGCTACGTGCCCGGACTGCGCACACAAATTCGAGGCAACCCCCAAGTGAGGTTTTCACGGCCTCAGAAATACAGAGTGAGTAGGAATACAGGTGATGACCCTTTGGGTCGTCACATTCTCCACCTCTAAAACATCCGTTCGTCTTCGAATGGACAAGAGAAAGAAGTACTTGAGTCAGGAAAAAGATGGGGATAACGGCTCCGCATATCAGACTCGGACTCCCAGGTCGATGCCTCAGGAGGCTGACCTCTCCACTGAACACGAACAGAAGGAAAACTCTTAGACCTCAACTGACGAACCTGCCGGTCTAGAATAGCTACTGGCTCCTCCTCATATGATAAGTCCTTGTCCAACTGGACAGTACTGAAGTCTAACACATGGGTAGGATCGCCGTGATACCTACGAAGCATAGTACATGGAAAACTGGGTGCACGGCTGTTAATCTAGGCGGCAACGCAAGTCTATAAGCCACCTCACCCACTCGATCAAGAATCTCAAACGGGACGATGTACCTAGGGCTAAGCTTGCCCTTCTTCCCAAATCTCATCACGCCCTTCATAGGTGACACTCGGAGCAATACCTGCTCACCAACCATGAAAGCTACATCTCGAATCTTACGGTCTGCATTACTCTTCTGCCTAGACTGAGCTGAACAAAGCCTCTCCTGAATGATCTTGACCTTATCTAAGGCCTCCTGAACTAAATCTGTACCCAATAACCGAGCCTCTCCAGGCTCAAACCATCCGACTGGAGATCGACATCGCCTACCGTACAACGCCTCATATGGAGCCATCTGAGTGCTGGACTGGTAGCTGTTGTTGTAGGCAAATTCCGCTAAAAGTAAGAACTGGTCCCACGAGCCTCCGAAATCAATGACACAGGCTCGGAGCATATCCTCCAATATCTGAATAGTCCTCTCGAACTAGCCGTCCGTTTGAGGATGGAACGCTGTGCTCAACTGACCTGGGTGCCCAACTCCTGCTGAACTGCTCTCTAGAAGCGCGAGGTAAACTGCGTACCCCGATCCGAAATAATAGATACCGGCACCCCATGAAGGCGAACAATCTCTCGGATGTAGATCTCAGCTAACCTCTTCGATGAATAAGTGGCTGCAACATGAATGAAATGCGCCGACTTGGTTAGCCTATCAACAATGACCCAAATAGCATCAAACTTCTTCCGAGTCATCGGAAGTCCAGTAACGAAATCCATGGTAATCCTCTCCCACTTCCACTCGGGAAGCTCAATCCTCTAAAACAAACCACCAGGCCTCTGATGCTCATACTTAACCTGCTGACAGTTCAAACATCGAGCCACATATGCAACAATATCTTTCTTCATCCTACGCCACCAATAATGTTGCCGCAAGTCCTGATACATCTTCGCGGCGCCCGGGTGAATAGAATACCGCGAAATATGGGCCTCTGCTAAGATCAACTCTCGAATCCCATCGACATTGGGCACACAAACTCGCCCCTGCAACCTCAAAACACCATCATCATCTAAGGTCACCTTCGTGGCACCTCCACGCTGCACCGTGTCTCTCAGGACACACAAATGGGGATCATCAAACTGCCGATCACGGATACGCTCCAATAATGAAGAACGAGCGACCGTACAAGCTAACACTCTGCTAGGCTCAGAAATGTCCAACCTCACAAATCAATTGGCCAGGGCCTGAATATCCAAAGCAAGCGGTCTCTGGCTGACCGGAACATAAGCAAGACTACCCATGCTGGCGGACTTCCTACTCAATGCATCGGCCACCACATTGGCTCTCCCCGGGTGGTACAAAATAGTAACATCATAATCCTTCAATAACTCCAACCACCTCCTCTGCCTCAAGTTCAACTCCTTCTGCTTGAACAAGTATTGCAGACTCTTGTGATCAGTGTACACCTCACACGTCACACCATATAGGTAATGCCTCCAAATCTTCAAAGTATGAACAATGGCTGCCAACTCGAGATCATGAACCGGATAATTCTTCTTGTGGATCTTCAATTGCCTCGAAGCATAAGCAATGACTCTGCCATCCTGCATCAATACCGCACCAAGCCCAATACGGGAAGCATCACAATAAACTGTATAAGGCCCTGAACCTGTGGGCAAAACCAATATCGGTGTCGTAGTCAGAGCTGTCTTGAGCTTTTGAAAGCTCTCCTCACACTCGTCTGACCATCTGAACTGGGCACCCTTCTGAGTCAATCTGGTCATCGGGGCTGCTATGGATGAAAATCCCTCCACGAATCGACGGTAATAACCTACTAACCCCAAGAAACTCCGAATCTCAGTAGCTGATGCTGGTCGAGGCCAGTTCTTGACTGCCTCAATCTTCTTCGCGTCCACCTGAATACCCTCTACTGATACAACATGACCCAGAAATGCAACCGAACTCAACCAGAACTCGCACTTCGAGAACTTAGCATATAACTGGCTATCCTTCAGAGTCTGAAGAACCACTCTGAGGTGCTGCTCGTGTTCCTCCTGGCTGCGGGAGTACACCAAAATATCATCAATAAAGACTATCACGAACATGTCCAAATATGGCCTGAACACTCGGTTCATCAGCTCCATAAATGCTGCTGGAGCATTGGTCAACCCAAATGACATGACCAAAAACTCATAATGTCCATACCGAGTGCAGAATGTTGTCTTAGGGACATCAGACGCCCTAATCCTCAGCTGATGGTAGCCAGATCTCAAGTCTATCTTTGAAAACACCTTTGCTCCCTGAAGCTGGTCAAACAAATCATCAATCCTCGGCAATGGGTACTTGTTCTTTATCGTCACTTTGTTCAATTGCCGGCAATCAATACACATCCGCATCGAACCATCCTTCTTCTTCACGAATAACACCGACACACCCCAAGGAGAAACACTAGGCCTGATAAAACCCTTCTCTAGTAAATCCTGCAACTGGTCCTTTAACTCCTTTAACTCTGGCGGGGCCATGCGATACGGTGGAATAGAAATGGGCTGCGTGCCCGGAGCCAGATCAATACAGAAATCAATATCCCTGTCGGGCGGCATACCCGGCAGGTCTGAAGGGAAAACCTCGGGGAACTCCCGAACAATAGGAACAGAATCAATAGAAGGAACCTCTGAGCTGGAATCGCGAACATACGCCAGATAAGCTAGACACCCCTTCTCGACCATGCGTCGAGCCTTCACATATGAGATAACATTGTGGGTGGCATGACCTGGGGTCCCTCTCCACTCCAATCGGGGTAAATCTGGCAAGGCCAGGGTCACGGTCTTGGCGTGACAGTCCAAGATAGCATGATACGGGGACAACCAATCCATCCCTAATATAACGTCGAAATCCACCATGTCTAAGAGCAATAAATCAACACGGGTCTCAAGACCCTCAAACACTACCACACAAGAACGATGAACTCGGTCGACCACTATAGAATCACCCACCGGTGTAGATACATAAACAGGAATACCCAAAGCATCACTAGGCATAGTCAGGTAGGGTGCAAAATAGGACGACACATATGAATACGTAGACCCAGGGTCAAATAGCACTGAAGCATCCCTATCACAGACCAGAATAGTACCTGTAATAACTGCATCTGAAGACTCAGCCTCTGGCCTGGCTGGAAGAGCATAACACCGGGCTGGGCCCCACCTCCCTGAACCATATCTCTGGGACGATCGGCTGCTGGCTGGCCTCTACCTCTGGCGGTCCGAGCTCCACCTCTAGGATCTATACCTCCACCTCTATGGCCTCTACCCCCGCCTCTAGCTGGCTGGGCGGCCTATGGATCACCTGATGCCTGAATCATAGGACGAGGACCCTGCTGCTGAGAGCTGTCAGAAGCTCGAGGGCAGTACCTAGCAATATGTCTCGTGTCGCCACACGTGTAACAAGCCCTCGGCTGCTGAGAATAGCGGAGTGGTGGTGCGCTGATGGGTGCTGATGGGGAACTGAAGAGCTGCTGATCAGAAGACTGCGGCTGAGAGCCACGACCACCTGTACCATGTGAGTCCTGTAGGGCTGACTGAAAGGGCCTCGGAGGATGGCCTCTACCATAAGAGTCCCCACCTCCAGACGAGGTACCACTAAATCTACCTGCATGATGGGGCCTCTTATCTGACCCATGACCACCTCCCCGTGCAAGGGTTATCTTAACTCTGCGGGCCGCATTGGCCGCCTCTTGAAAAGAAATCTCGCTCCCGGCTCCCATAGCCATCTGGAGACGGATCGGCTGAATCAACCCATCAATAAACCTCCGCACCCTCTCTCTCTCTCGGTGGGGAGTATAACAATAGCATGGCGTGCCAAATCAATGAACCGAGTCTCATACTGTGTAACTGTCATGGAGCCCTGCTGGAGGTGCTCGAACTGCCTGCGTAGTGCCTCCCGCTGAGTAACTGGGAGAAACTTCTCCAAAAACAACTCCGCGAACTGATCCCATGTCAATGCTGGAGACCCTGCTGGTCTAGATAGGCAATAGTCCCTCCACCAAGTCTTGGCGAATCCTGCAAGCCGGAAGGTGGCAAAATCGACCCCATTGGTCTCCACAATACCCATGGTCCTAAGGATCTCATGGCAGCTGAATAAGAAATCCTGGGGATCCTCTGATGAAGCATCGCTGAATGTGGTGGTGAAGAGCTTGGAGAACCTATCAAGCCTCCACAAAGCATCTAAGGACATAGCCGCTCCATCGCCGGTCTGAGTCACAATATTCGGCTGAACTGCCACAGCTGGCTGAACCACTGGAACATGAGCCTGGGGAGCTACCTGCTCCGGAGTACGTGTAGCAGGAGTCTGAACCCCTCCTCCAGCCTGAGAAGTGGCTGGTGCTACTGGAAGCAAACCCGCTCTAGTGACGCTCTCCACAAAGCCTACCAATCTGACCAGAGCGTCCAGAAGAACAAGGGTGGCTATTAACCCCTCTGGGACCTGAGCTGGGCCCACCGGAGCTGCTGGGGCTGAAGCCTCCTCATCATAATCAACATGAGGCTACACCTCTGGGACTGCTGCTCGGGGCTGAGCTCTGCCCCGGCCTCGGCCTCTGCCCCTCGCAGGAGCTGCTGCTGGGGGCTCGGGCTGCTGCGCGGTAGAAGAGGAAGCACGTGTTCTCGCCATCTGCGAAAGAACAGAGTAGAACGACAATCAGTGTTTGAGGAACAGAATCGCACGACGGGAAAGAACAAAAGTGAAAGTTTTCCTAACTCCGTAGCCTCTGGGTATAAATACAGACATCTCCGTACCGATCCCTCAGACTCTACTAAGTTTGCCCGTGATTAGCGAGACCTATGTAACCTAGAGCTCTGATACCAACTTGTCACGACCCGGATTTCCCACCATCGAGAGTCGTGATGGCGCCTGCTGTTGGAGCTAGGCAAGCCAAACATTTAAACATTTTTCGGATAACAACATAACAATAATAAAATACCGAGCCTTTAAATAAATGCGGAAGTCTTTTAAAACATAAATAACTGAAAACCCAAAATGCAGTAGTCTAATATTTCACTACCCAAGACTGGAGTCGCTATCTCACGAACTACTAAGGAGTGCTACAAACAAGTCTGAATAGAAAAATACATAATGTCTGTCTCGGTACAATGAAAACAAACAGAAAATCTGGAAAGGGACTTCGGCCTGGGAACGCCAGCTAGGCTACCTCGTAAGTCCCTGGACTGAAGAGGGCTCCCGATCAACTACTGCTGTGGTCCAAGAGCTGCTCTGGTACCGTAAACTGTGCAAAAAGCACAGAAGTGTAGCATCAGCACAACCGACCCCATGTGCTGGTAAGTGCCTGGCCTAACCCCGGTGAAGTAGTGATGAGGCTAGACAGGACTACTAAGTCAACCTGTGCAGATATTTATATACAAGTACTACAAAAAAATAACAGCAGAAAGTAACAATTAAGACTGGGAGTGGAGCATACTTTTGGGAATAGCAGATAAAATAGAACGGTAGGAACAAATAAGGAAAACTACAATCAAATCTCTTCTAACACAGAATACGTGGTCGGCATGCCACACGATCCCATTTCATGATATATTAGTGGTCGGCGTGCCACACGATCACATTTCATAATATATAAGTGGTCGGCGTGCCACACGATCCCATTTCATAATATATAAGTGGTCAGCGTGCCACACGATCCCATTTCACAATATATAAGTAATGATTACCCGGCAAGGGAAACAACAACAATCACTTACTCGTCCCGGCAATGGAGTAATTACATCTCTTCCTCTTTCGTTCATTTCTTACATCCTAATCATGTCATAATTCGAGCCAACCTCCAAGGAGTTTACAAATCATATCTTCTCTTCATATTTTTCACATTATATCGAAACCATCAATTAAACAAGGAAGAGTCACCACGGAATCCCACATAAGCACAAGTAAGACTCACGGTCATGCTAGACACCGGTGTATAGATACTCGTCACCATGCCTATACACGTACTCAACATTTAGCAATTAGCAAATAATACTCTAATCTTATTCCTCAAGCCCAATTAGATCAAAACACTTACCTACGGTCCAAAGAATAGCAATCAATCCTCAAATACCGCCTTTCCTCTACAATCCGACTCTGAAACAATGATATCTAGGCATAATCAATTCAATAATATCAATAAAGACTCAAAAACAAAATCCCATAGCCTAGAAATGAAGTCCCTAGCATTCTTCCAAAAATATCAAAATTCGACACCGGTCCCACATGGTCCAAACACGAGGCTCGGACCAAAACCCAATCACCCATAACCCCACGAGTTCAAATATATAATTTGTTTTAAGATTCGACCCCAAATTGAGGTTGAATCACCCAAAATTCTCAAAACCCTAACTCTACCCAAAACCCCTAATTTCTACTTTGATTTCATGATTTAGGGCTAGGAATTTAGTAATTAATAGAGAAAATTGAAGAAAACAAGATGAACAATGCTTACCCAAGAAGTTTTGATGAAAGGGAGCTTCAATGGACGCCTAAGTGCTTGGAGAAGAAAGGAGTTCGTGTATTTTTATTAAAATCCCGAGCTACTGTTCTGTTTTTAACTTAAAAATTCACTGGGCAAAATTGCCCTTCGCGTTCGCGGGAGAGGGGCCGCGTTCGGGAAGGATAAACTGGGTAAGCTATCGCGATTGCGTGGAGACAGACGCGAACGCGTAGAAGGAAATTGCTGGGGTCCAGGAACTATTATACGCGAACGCGATAGGGGAAACCCGAATGCGGTGAAGGGAGTCTGGAAAGCTACGCGAACGCGGTCAAGTGTCCGCGAACGCGAAGAAGAAAAAGGGCTAAGCCCTCAGTCAGATGACTCTACGCGAACGCGAGGCGAGGGATGCGAACGCGATGAAGTAGAAGGCTAAAGCTACGCGAACGCGGAAGAGACCACGCGAACGCGTAGAAGAAAACACCCGCAACAGCTGAAACCAAAAACCTGCTACATTTCCTAAGTGTAAAAACACCCCGAACCACCTCTGAATCACTCCCGAGCCCTCGGGGCTCCTAACCAAACACACACACTAACTCAACAACATCATACGAACTTACTCAAGCGATCAAATCACCAAAACAACATCAAAATCAATGCATCAAACCTCAAAATCATCATTTTCCATTCTAACTTCACAAACTTCAAACTTTAGATATTTAGGTTCGAAACACGCCAAATGACGTCCGTTTTCGACCAAACTTTACAGAAAGCGCTTAACACATATTTAAGACCTGTACCGGGCGTCGGAACCAAAATACGAGCCCGATACTATAGTCTTTTAATCAATTTTTCATTTCCATTTTCCTTAATAATTTCAGAAAAATAATTTCACAGAAAAAATCTTTTACTCGGGTTCTAGACCTCGGATTTCGACTCTGGGCACATGCCCGAGTCCCATATTTTTCTACGGACCCTCCGGGATCGTCAAATCACGGGTCCGGGTCCGTTTACCAAAAATGTTGACCGAAGTCAACTTTAATTATTTTAAAGCCACATTTTAAATTTTTCACAGAATTTAACATATAATCTTTCCGACTACATGCCCGGACTGCGCACGCAAATCGAGGCAACTAAAGGTGAGGTTTTCGAGGCCTCGGAAGCACGGAAAAAGAGAGAAATCCGGTGATGACCCTTTGGGTCGTCACACTCCCTCCCTTTAGGATTAGTGGTCCTAAAGCCTCCAGGACTGATAGGTGGGACGGGTAATAGCACGCTGTAGGTAACGACACCATTTTGCGCTTAATACCTTATCGGGGTGGGAAGGGTAGACATGGAGATGATGATCACACGATAACACTACGTGTACGATAGGTTACCGGTGTTGTGTGATGATCCATGTGATTTATAAACCTAGGACCCCTTGCCCTATGTTACTTTGTTTAATATCAATAAATTCTGTCTTTTCAATTACCTAAAACTCCCCTTTATTTTTTTTACCGAATTATCCTTTTTCCTTCTTTGTTTAAATATTCCAACATGCTTGTTAGCAACCCTTATGTGTAAATTTATTTGCATACTTGTTTACATTAAAGTCACAACATAGCATGGACGGGACCACACTAGTGGATCTTGAGGGGTGCCTAACACCTTCCCCTCGAGATAATTTCTAGCCCTTACCCGAACTCTGGTTTTCCAATTCAAAACACTTCTTAGTGTCCTAATGCACTCAATCATTAGGTGGCGACTCTTCAATTCCAAAAATCCAATTCCCAAACGGGAATAGAGTTGTCTTCCCGAATGTCGACCCGATTTCGCGAGAAAAAGGGGGCGTCGACAGCATGGCGACTCTGCTGGGGAATTCTATAGGCTTTTACCACTTCATGTTATATGTGACTTTATTGTTTTATTTTATTGATTTGTTTAATGCCTTTATTCGAAACTGACTTGTCTTTTTGTTTCCTTTTTTTCTTTTCTTTAACGCTTTCATTTACTGTTTTCTTCAATACCGTTGTAATTTTCGAGCAATTATTGTAATCATTATGAACGTGAAAATACGTGCAATTTGTTTCATTTTTTGTAATTGCATTTTTCAACATCATATTCCACTCATGCCAAACAAATACCATAGCAACGCTTAATGAGTGGTTGCGCTCTTCCAATATTATTACCCCCTAAATTTTGGCAAAGGCGTATTTGCGGTAAAACTAGTCGATTAGCGGTGCAGTCAACGGTTCCGTGCCTTTCCCTCTTGAGTTGTCCGCCCAAGGGTACCGGTCTAGCACCCCATAGAAACCTTATTCTATTTAACTGTTCATGCATCACTGTCAAACCTAGTCGAGTCAGTTATGTTGTCCGCATAATGACTCTTTAAGATAGCCTTATCCAAAGTCCACTGGGTTCCCCTGGGACCCAAACGGATACCACCATATTCTGTGCATTTATTTGGAGAACTAAATACCGTTTATGCCAATTATTGGTTTAAATAGTCGAGTCCGGTGGGGGGTATGGTCTTAATCCTTTTGTTTTGCAGGAAATGAATGACGAAGTCCCCAACTTCGGCGTGGTTAGCACGCCCTCACTCTTGTTGACCTGGTGGAGGAATCTCCCATCAAGTGACCAAATCAATGAATGGAAAGAGAGGGTCATCAAGGCTAGCGAAAAGCTGGAGGATCTGATCAACGAGAACATTCAACACGGAGAAGGTCCTTCTGGGACAAAATAAATAGGATTCTTTTCTTTTTGCTCTAAAATGTAATAAGGCCAATGGCCATTAGTGACATTTTTACTTTATGCAATTTTAGTGTCGTTTTGGGATTCGTCTTATTTTCATCAATAAAATGAGGCATTTAGCATTATAAGTTCTCCAAATCAACTTGTCACTAGGCCTACCTCGGGCACAACGAGGCACCCAATTTAGGACACGATTTATATTTTTATACTATGTGTTTAAATACCGCAATATTTTTTCTCAGAATCCGTACTGACTTGCTACCCTTTTTGTTTTTACTTTTAATTTTTATTCCCCTCCCTAAAAGGTTAGTTCGTGCATTCTGGCATCGTCAGCTTACTCCACAAGATCTAAGGGCCCTCCACCTCCTCCTCCTCCAAGTCCTATCAAAAGCAAGGACAAAGCAAAGATGGAGAACGTGAACAACATCAGAAAGGACGACTCAGCTGAAAGGGTAGAGGTTCCTCAGGGTGTTCAGGTATCCAAAGAAAGTGCCGCGCAGCTCGAACAAAAGTTACTGAAATTTCAAGAAGAATTAGACCAAGTTCGGAACTTGGCAAGTCTGTCGTTCTCCCTCATGACTCCAGACATCAACTTTCCCAATGCTCAACACCCCATACCTCCGCAGAACATCCCAAAGCCGCAGAAACAACCCGCTACTCATCAAAATTGCAACACATATCACAACAACACTCCACTCCTCATCCCTGAACCATCAAATGATCATCCCCACCACACTCCCATATATGTGGAAACCATGCCACAATACACTCAACCCATTACAAACACACCAGAGTCTGATGACAAAGACTCTCTCATCAAGAACCTGGCAGCTGAGCTCAAAAAGTTGACTAGCCGGGTCCAGGGCGTGGAAGGAAACAAAGGCATTGAAGGGTTGAATTATGAGGATCTTTGCATCCAGCCGGACGTTGAACTTCTCGAGGGGTACAAACCTCCCAAGTTTGAAATGTTTGACGGCTCAGGGGATCCTAGAGTCCATCTGAGGACATATTGTGATAAACTGGTCGGTGTAGGAAGAGACGAGAAGATTCGCATGAAACTCTTCATGAGAAGTTTGAAAGGCGATCCGCTATCTTGGTACATTGCCAAGATCCCAAGAAATGGACGAGCTGGGTAGGAATGGCATCCGATTTCATAGACAGGTTCAAGTTCAACACGAAAAATGCACCAGATATCTTCTACATCCAGAATCTGAAAAAGAAACCCACTGAGACATTCCGCGAGTATGCTACTCGAAGGAGATCCGAGGCTGCTAAGGTCAGGCCGGCCTTAGAGGAAGAACAGATGAACCAATTTTTTGTCCAAGCGCAAGATCCGCAGTATTATGAGAGGTTAATATTGATAGAGGGCCAGAAATTCTCCGATATCATCAAGCTAGGAGAAAGGATTGAAGAGGGCATTAAGAGCAGAATGGTCACTAATTTTGAAGCACTGCAGGCTACCAACAAAGCCCTACAATCTGGTGGCGCGTCCAAGAAAAAGAACGTGAGTGCCGTGATGGTTGCACAGCGAACCAAGTCCCCAATAAAATACCAAGCCTACCCGGTACCCCCTATCACATACCAACCTATCCCCAACTACCAAGCACATCCGCCTTCTTACCAAATTCCATCACCCGCTTACCAATCATCTCCCTCTCCCGCATATCAACCCACCTCACCAAGATATTCCCAACCTGCACCCGTCTACCAAGCCTATAATGCCCACTACCAATCACCTCCCGCCCGCCAAAATTTCCCCAGGCCACGCCCTAACTTTGACCGCAAACCTCCCAGGCAATACACCGCCATCGCCGAGCCACTCGACCAACTATATGAAAGACTCAAAGCAGACGGTTACGTCACCCCAATCCCCGCCATAACTCCGGATAATCCTTCCCAGTGGGTCAATCCAAATAAAACCTGTGCATACCATTCCGGCATGAAAGGACATACCATCGATGAGTGCCGATCTCTGAAAGATAAAATCCAAGCTCTAATTGACAACAAAACCATAGTGGACAAGGAACCTGCTCCCAATGTTCGCGACAATCCCTTGCCTGATCATAAGGGTGGTGGTGTGCATATGATCGAAATGGAAGATGATTGGGACCCCAAGGGGTCAATTGGATTAATTGCCGAGGGTGACGAGCCTAAGAAACCAGCCGTCACACTAAATCCAATTGTAGTTCAGATTCAGCCCTCTGGGAATGATGAAGTAAACATGTCTGTGCCTCTCGAGTTTGAAACATCGTCATCCGAAAGGACCGCAGAGCCGATTGAGGTGGAGTTTGGGTCTCCGAAAGTACCATTCGTAGTTGCTATATTTCCACCTAAAATGAGAGTTCCCATTCCTGTAGCGATGTCAGCCGTAACACCGTTCCATACACAGGCCATACCTTGGGATTACACCGCCGAGGCAAGAAGGAAGGGAAAGACTAGGTCCTGAGAAGCAATTGCAGCACAGGGTGTGACCAGGACCGGCAGGGTTTGTACTCCGGAACATTTGGTTGAATCAAGTAAGCGGGCCTCTGGACGGCCTATTGAAAGTGGGCCCGATGCTCTCTGGCGGAAGATACAAGCAAAAGAATACTCAGTTGTCGACCAATTGAACAAAACACCGGCGCGGATCTCCATTCTGGCTCTACTGCAAAGCTCCGAGACACACAAGAATGCCCTGATGAAGATACTGAGCGAGGCATACGTACCCAGCAATATAACTGGAGGAGAAATGGCAAACATGGTCGGCAGGTATTGGAGAGTCATAAGATCACTTTCCACGAGGATGAGTTGCCCCCTGAAGGCTTAGGACACAATAAAGTGTTGCACATCACTGTGCAATGTGAAGAATATTTCATCACCAGAACTTTGATTGACGGAGGATCCAGCCTCAACATTTGTCCATTGGTGACCCTCAGAACATTGGGGAAGAGTCTGCATGAAATCAAGGATGGGGCTATCAACGTCAAAGCTTTTGATGGTTCCCAAAGGTCCACTATTGGGGAAATCAGTTTATGTTTGCAAATGGGGCCAACTTGGTTCGATGTTGATTTTCATGTAATAGACATCCCAGCATCCTACAACTTACTACTAGGACGACCTTGGATCCACGCCGCTGGAGCTGTAGCATCAACCCTGCACCAGGCAGTGAAGTTCGAGTGGAATCACCAAGAAGTGATTATTCATGGTGATGGGAGTAACCCCATATACAGTCGCCAAACCATCCCAGCAATTGAAGGAAGAAGTAAGCTAGGAGGAGAAACTTACCACCACATTGAGCGAGATAACGCCGTGGACAAAGATAAGTGGTGGGATAACAAGATAGAGAGTATACTAAACTAGAGCGGGTATGAACCTGGCAAAGGGCTCGGCAAGAACCTTCAGGGAATCACCAAGCCTATCAAACTGAAGAAGCATGGCACCACTTTTGGGTTAGGGTACGGTTATACTTAGGAAGAATTCCGGAACTAGTCGCCACCATGGCGCGACCCTTACTATCCGCTGGAGCACCCTATAACCTGCCTGGAACATACTTTCCAGCCGGCCGACATCATATATGGGTCGGAGGAAGATGAAGCATTAGCAGCGATGAAGAACCTGTTCTTGGAAGATGACAATATGGACTGTCACGTCATTCTCGAGGAGGAAGGGGAGGAAGGCCCTTCCATACAAGCCGTGAGCCGAGGGGAGCACCTCAACAATTGGTCCATCAGAACCACCAAGGCTCGGAGAGCTTCGGGGTAGCAAGGCTGAATAAAGCATTATGCATTATCTTTTACTTTTCGCTAGTTGATTTCCCTTCAGTATTATCTTTAAATTTTGAAAAAAAGCTCCGATGTTCAAAACAATTTTGGAATTTATCAAAGCATTTTAGTTTCTTATATATGTCTCGCTCTTATTATTTTCTTTGTCATTTATTTTACTTTTACACAGCATTACTATTACTTATCTTGATGAACCGATGAATGTGACATGCGACGAGATAACGCAACAAACGAATACAGACTCAGAAGAGGATGATATACCAGAAGAGGTTGTTAAAGAGGTTGAGAACTTTGAGAATAGGCCTAAGTCTAACTTGGACGAAACTGAGGTTATCAACTTGGGGAATACAGAGAATGTCAAGGAAACGCGCATCAGTGTTCACTTGTCACCGTCAGAAAAGGAAGAGTACACGGAGTTCTTAAAAGAATATGAGGACATATTTGCCTGGTCATATGATGATATGACCGGTCTCGGTACATCCATTGTATCTCACAAATTGCCAACAGATCCGACATATCCGCCGGTAAAACAGAAACTCAGAAAGTTCAAGCCAGACATGAGTTTGAAAATTAAAGAAGAAGTTACCAAACACGTCAAAGCCAAGGTCCTCAGGGTAGTGGAGTATCCGACATGGTTAGCCAACATTGTGCCAGTGCCGAAGAAGGACGGGAAGGTCAGAATCTGTGTCGACTACCGGGACCTCAACCGGGCCAGTCCGAAAAACGATTTCCCATTGCCGAACATACACATCCTGATCGACAACTGCGCCAAGCACGAGCTGCAGTCATTTGTCGATTGTTTTGCTGGACATCATCAGATATGGATGGACGAAGAAGACGCGGAAAAGACGGCTTTCTTTGAACTACGTCTGACCTGATTCCCGTTTAAGAGGGGATACGTAGGCAGCCTTATGGGTTCGGTCACAATTTAATAAAATTTTCATTCCCCCCCCCCCCCCCCCCGATATTGGAAACTGGGGCATGATTTGAGGAGGACCCTCAAAATTCCGAAGTTGATCTCCGCCAATCATCACGCGCAGCCGTCAGAAGCACCAGCCCAGTAAACTGGGGCAGAATTTTGAGGAGGACCCTCAAAATTCCGGAGCAAAAGAGGTTGC
>NW_017670309.1:28615-94275 GCF_001879085.1 Nicotiana attenuata
TACGATTCTGACCTATTTACTTGACCTTTCGCATGCTATCTGGTATTCCCTCTTCTCTGAGATGACTACCATGTTCCTGTGGTCCTCTACTCACTGATTTTCTTTGATTGCATGACACTCTTCTTTGTCTTAAATCCAGCCTCACATGCTTAATGTTTATGCACTCTTTATAGGTCAAATTTCCCTCTCAAAACAACCTTTATTGTGGACTGATTTCAAATCTCTTTGTGTAACTTTGATTGCACTCTTGAATTGATTCTTTCCTTTATTGTTTCGATTTCCTTTGTTTCTTGGACTTGTTGAAATATTTTCCTTTCGACCCTGCCTTTCTACTTAAGTTGATTTGATCCCATTACCTTAATTATATTAGTATGGGATTCTTACAGACCTTTCCTTAATTAAGGTCTAATGAACTTAACTCCTAATACATGTGGTATACTCATACTGTGCTGAAAATATTTCCTTATTTGTCATGTCCAGCTCTGCGTGATTTCTTTCCTTATTTAACACTTGCATGCTACCGTTTGGTTTAATTGCTTTATTATAGGAGATCTTTGATACTGATTTGATTTTTAATAAGACACATATTCCTCCAATTATGTCTGAATTACAGTCCTTACCTTATTTCTGCATGTTTCTCACACTATAAATACCTGCTCTTTTATTAACACCCAAAGAAAACACAAAGAAAAAACACTGGAGTCTTTTCTGAACTCACACTCACACACAAAGTATTCTCTCTTGCCGTGGCTTCTTTGCAAGACTTCTGCTCTCTTTTGCTTGTCTCTTTCTGAAACTGGTACGCCTTTATTTAAACTTTTGCCTCATCCCTATGTGTTTATTCTATAGTCTCATTCTTTTGTGTGGTTTGCTATTCATGCTTCGTAACTTAAGCTAAGTATTTTTCCTTTCTTTGCTTCTGTTCCCATATGAATCCCTACCCCCTAATCCCTTTATGTATTGAGTTGAAACCTTGGCCTGACAGTATCCCAATTACTGCCCAGGCTATGGTTTGACCTTCAATAGGTCCTGACTCTCCAATGTTTGGCTAGTGGGCTGGTCAGGGGTGTGCCAGCATTCTATGTTGCTGGCATGACCACCAGCCTGCCTTGGCATCCCCTAATTCCCTCTATTGCACTTACACTTGTTCCTAGATTCTAAGTTCTGCCCCCCCCCCCCCTCCAATGAGCCTTGCCTTGGGACCTTGAGTTCCCTCTGAACTTGGACATTGGAGGGCTGGCCCTTCCACACTGCACTTTAATTCAGTTCTGTAATGATATCTGGGTGTAAGCATTGCCTGGAGTTCTTGAAACTCCTTGGAACTTTGACATATTCAGATAAGAGAAAGGCCTTGGAACTTGATCCCGGTAGTTGGCTCATATCATGTTGTTAGACCTTGGGTCTGAATTAAGCTCCTTGGATGCAGCTTAAAAGCTCTGATGTAATTTTATTTTCTGTTTGATTCGTTTGGTCTGTAATAAATTTTGTAATAACTTATGGGGTTTTAGTAAAAAGGCGAGGGTTATCTGTGTATGCATAAGGGTAGATATCTTGCCTATAGGAGTTTTTCTTTGAATTTCTGCACTTCCACATATAGAAATCATGCTTATTTCTGCACTTTCATCTATAGAAATCATGCTCACAGGAATTCTGCACTTTCATATGTAGAAATCATGCTCACAGGAATTCTGCACTTTCATATGAAGAAACCATACTCATAGGAATTCTGCACTTTCATATGTAGAAACCATGCTCATAGGAATTCTGCACTTTCATATATATAGAAACCATGCTCATAAGAACTCTGCATATCATATAGATATCCTCCTCATAAGAATTCCGCATGTAGGAACCATGTCTTCAAGATTCTACATTTTTGCATCTATCATTAGGCAAACAGTTATAGGTCAAAATAATAATCAATTGCATCCTAGATGCCATGCTCGTAGGATTTCTGCACTCTTGCCATGCCTGTAAAAAGTGTGTAAAATTAACAACGGTAGAAAGCATGCCTATAGGAACTATTAACCCAATCTAAATCACTCGTTTTAAGATTAGTCCGTCAGTAGTAACCAAATGCAGAACTCGTATCATTCTGTTAAAACTGGCAACTTTCAGTAATCAGTTCACTTCCTTAGTCCTGAAACCAGTAGATGCCATCACTTAGGGAAACAAGTAAGTAGTTAATTAATTGCACCAGTCTTCGATAAGTTACAGCCAGGCGAGCCTAATGCGAACTTCTTGTCTAAAAATATGTAATGAACCAGCCTGCCTAACGTTAAGCATAATTTGAGACCTAATCAGTATATGTAAGACGTGCTAAACTACATGATTTTTGTGATTAAATGAGGTTTGTCTGAGCCTTAATTACTTTTATGCTCCCATAATTGTTTTATGTGGTTTGCCTGACGCCTTAGCATTTTAACCTTTTGAACCTCTGAAAATCCAAGCTCCCTCCCTTTAGGATTAGTGGTCCTAAAGCCTCCAGGACTGATAGGTGGGACGGGTAATAGCACGATGTAGGTAACGACACCATTTCGCGCTTAATACCTTATCGGGGTGGGAAGGGTAGACATGGAGATGATGACCACACGATAACACTACGCGTACGATTGGTTACCGGTGTTGTGTGGATGATCCATGTAATTTATAAACCTAGGACCCCTTGCCCTATGTTACTTTGTTTAATATCAATAAATTCTGTCTTTTCAATTACCCAAAACTCCCCTTTATTTTTTTTACTGCATTATCCCTTTTCCTTCTTTGTTTATAAATTCCAACATGCTTGTTAGCAACCTTATGTGTAAATTTATTTGCATACTTGTTTACACTAAAGTCACAACATAGCATGGCCGGGAACCACACTAGTGGATCTTGAGGGGTGCCTGACACCTTCCCCTCGAGATAATTCCTAGCCCTTACCCGAACTCTGGTTTTCCAATTCAAAACCCTTCTTAGTGTCCTAATGCACTCAATCATTAGGTGGCGACTCTTCAATTCCAAAAACTCAATTCCCAAACGGGAATAGAGTTGTCTTCCCGAATGTCGTAAACCCGATTTCGCGAGAAAAAGGGGGCGTCGACACAAGGCTAACCATTGTGTTCTCTTGTTCTTTCACTCTGCTTACTGTCCTCTTTACTGGTATGTTCTAAATTTCAGTTCAAATTTCCACAACAATATGATTCTCTTATTGTTTCAGTTCATCCTGTTTCTAGTTTGCTTCTATTTGTGGTTTTGTTGTGAAACTTGCAGTTGATGTTTACATTATTATGTACTCCACTTCCTTAAGATCAGTATATTACCCCTCTGTTTGTTGCTGAGCATGTCTATACCAATTATCTCTTACTTGTTGTGTGCTTACCATCATATGCTCCATGAATCCCCAAATCCCTATCACCCCTGTATGTGATTTTGTTCTTCATGTCTAGTTCTGTGACTATGCCTAGTCAGCTGTCTCTGAGCATGTCTATATCAATTTCTACACCTTTGATTGATTATGTGTTTGCAATCAAGTGTTCCATGAATCCCAAACCCCTTGACCCCTATTTGTGATTACTGAATTTACTTTGGTTCTGTGACTACTGGCTATGTATAAACCTATCCTAAGGTGTTGTGTTTGGACTTCTGTTCATTTCTACAAACAGTCTCTGTTGTTTTTACTAAATTACTTTCAAACAGACTTTCTGTTTTCATACAGTTTTGCACTAAAACCTTTCAACTTGTGTCAATCACTTCCACTCTACTCCTAAGTCAATAAGTTCTGCCCCCTCCAGTATGTGTACTGCCTTGGGATCCTCTTGAGAACGCTCTGAACTCTGGCATACTGAGGCTGGCCCTTCCACACTGCACTTGTTCAATTTTTGGTTACCAAGTCTAGGTGTAAGAACTGCCCGGGATCCTTGAGATCCTTAGGGAACTTTGATGCACCTAGACTATATCATTGTCTATGAAATTGAGGCATTCGAGGCCATTTGAAGCTTTGGGAGTCTGGGCCTAATCGAAGGCTCCCTATATAATAGCTTCTTGTTTTTCTTATTTACTTATGTAATTCATTCATTAGTCTGTAATAACTTGTAAACAAATATGGCGTATTTAGTGAAAGGGATGGATAGATGCATGTTTGTGGGGTAATACGGGTAGAAATCATGCTCATAGGACTTTATGTTTAAATCGGATTGCTTTACCAAGTAGAAATCATGCTCATAGGACTTTATGTTTAAATTTAATTGCTTTACCAAGTAGAAATCATGCTCAGAGGACTTTACATTTTAATATGATTACCTTATCAAGTAGAAATCATGTCTATAGGGTTTTATATCTTGTCATGTTTATCTCACCATGCTAGAAACCATGCCAATAGGTTTCAAATAATTCCATAATAGCAATCATATCTGCAATGTCTTAATATTAGCTTAGCTAATAGATATCATGCCTATAGGGAATCATACTCGAAATTCTGCCTGTCAACCTAAACTAGTCTAAATAAATCAATTTAATCCACGTTTTGGTCATTTCTGGATTGTTTTAATTAAGTATTTCATATTTTCTGAAACAAGTTCTTTAAAACTGCCTCAATCTATCCTTAGATATCATGCCTATAAGTATTACAGTAATCCATTTCAAAACCTGCTTTGTTTCACCATATAAATGTACTAATCAGTGCTCCGCGTATAGGCAAGCCTTTAGGGCGTTTTCCAAATTGCAACTCTGAAACTGTTTCTATTGCTTAATGTTTTTTTGATCCTAACAGGCTTTTAAAAATCAGTAGGCAACCGCTAGGGTCACTACTCCTGAATTTATAAAAAAATAAGTTGCTTGTCTTCTGCATATTCACCGAGACATCCCGCCTTAAGATATTGTCTAATAAAAGCCCTTAATTGTGCTTGAGTCGTGTTGTTTATATGCTTGTTTGAGGAGGAAATTTTGAGCCTCTAATTGCTCCCTTTTATGTTCTGAAAGTCCTAAGTGTTTTGCTTGTCGCCTTAGAATTTTCACCTTTTAAAACCTTAGGGGTCCGTCTAGAACCGCCTATAGGTAGAGGTCCTAACTCCCTCCAGGACCATTAAGAAGGGACGGGTAGCAGCACGCAATAGAGATTATTGACCAAACGCTCGCTTTGCATGACCAATAAGGGGATAGGAAGAGTAGATATGGGATATGATGACTACGCGCTAATATCACGTGTAGCCCCTCACCGAGGAGTGTTTATCGGACATTGTGTGGGGTGATCCTATAGGCTAACCAACCTAGGACCCCTCCTTCACCAAAATTCCCTTTTATTTAAACCTTTGTTTTACAACCTGTCCGAATATTTATCTTATTACTTGAGTTATCTAACATGCTTTACTTGCAACTTATTTGATCCAACTGTTTATTTGTAATGGACTAATTTGTGAATATAAGTTCGGCCGGGACCCACAGTTGTGGACCAAGAGGGGTGCCTAACACCTTCCCCTCGAGGTTACTTCGAGCCCTTACCCTAATCTGTGGTAACGCAAACCAATCCAAGAGTTAATCACTGTTGCCCCCCCCTTTTTCTCGCGAAATCGGGTTGACGGCATTTGGAGGGACAACTCATTCCTTTTGGGAACTGGGTTTGCATTTGCAGAGTCGCCACCTAATGATTGGGGTGCATTAGGACACCAAAAGAGTTCGATTTGAATAACCAGAGATAGGGTAAGGGCTTGAAATTATTCTAAGGGGAAGGTGTTAGGCACCCCTCAGAATCCACTAGTGTGGTTCCCGGCCAGACAATTATTGTGAATTGAGGTGCAATTAGCATATAGGCAGATAAGGCTCAAATAAGAGGGGATTTCAACACATAATGGTTTGAAAGTAAGCAAAGTTTGAAAGAACAATTAGAAAGGCTAATTTTAAATAAAGAGTTAAAATGCTAAAGAAAAGAAATAAAGAATAAAGGGAGGGGGTCCTAGGTTTATTAAAAATATGGATCACCCCACACAATGTCCGGTAATCACTCCTAAATGAGGGGCTACACGTGACATTATCGCGTGGTCATCATATCCATATCTACCCTTCCCACCCCGTTAAGGTATTTAAAGCGCGGATTGGTCTCGGTTACTTATTGCATGCTATTACCCGTCCCACTCCTATCAGTCCCGGAGGCCTACTAATCCTAAAAGGGAGGGATATTAGGCTTATTTAAAGTTTCAAAGGTAAAAATTCTAAGGCGACATACAAAACACATATTGCATATTTTGGGGAGAGCATATAAACAAACAAAGGCTCATATATACCTCCTTAAACAAATAAAGCATATAATTAGCATGACTTAAATATACTTTTTAGGTCTTGATTAAAAATACCAAAGACGAGGGAGTTTAAAAATATTGAGGCAGATTTGTCCATTACATAACTCAGATAAGAAGTCTGAATCAGGCCTGCCTGCTGGTTGTAATGATTAATAGAAACAGATTAAGTTCACAGTTATTACTCTAAGGCTTGCCTAAGTGTTTAGACAGAATCTTATAGGCATGATATCTATTGATTTTAGAAGGTGATGAAATAGTAAGGCTCGAAATGAATTGTTTGAAGTCCTATATGCATACTTGTTAAGCTCGTTAAGTGACAGACTTAGATTACCAAAAGAGATGCAGAATGTACAAGAATTAGAAAATTGGTTACAGGTTCTGCGGGTAATGGCATCTACTATTACTGATTTTATATCTAACATGACTGTGAATGAAAACGAATCAGAATTGCTCGAGGATCCCTATAGGCATGATTTCTATATATTACTGATTTTTAGACGTGGTATCTAATTGCAGAAACCTTATAGACATGGCATCTAAATGCAGCTTGAATTATGCAAAATATTCCTATTGGCAGGGTTTCTAAGTGAAGTTTGAATATGCAGAAGTTAAAAACACCCTATAGGCATGATTTCTAGGTGAAGTTTGAATATGCGGAAATTTAAAAAAAAAAACTATAGGCATGATTTCTACCCTTGCATGCATAGTTACCCACCCTTTTCACTAGCCAGCCCCAAATGTTTATTACAACTTATTACAAACCAGAATAATAAAATACATCAGAAAAAGCACAAAGAAAAGTACGACCAGAGGAAGCCTGATTCTTGACTTCCTCTCTGAGTTATGAGATAGACTAACTCTGAGTTATGAGATAGACCAACTCAAAGTCCATTGATCCAAAGCCTTTCTCCAATTTGAGTGTGTCAGAGTTCCCTAAGAGCCTCAATGGGACTCCGGGCAGTGCTCACACCCAAATTGTATCACCAGAATAGGGACAAGTGCAGTGTGGAAGTGCCAGCCCTCAAGTGTCCAAGTTCAGAGGGAGCTCATGGGTCCCAAGGCAAGGCTCACAAGAGGGGGGCAGTACTTAAGTCTAAGAGAGAGTGCAAGTGATGAAACAGAGCTTTAAGAACTAGGGAAGTAACGAAGAGGGAAAGAGGTGCTGGGCAACAGTTACAGAGTGAAGGATTTCACACAAAGGGGGTTCAGGGATTGGGAATTGCAAAGAGCCTATGTATTTAGGCATTAGTTAATTCTGGGCATGCACAGCAATAGGGAGTGCTGTTATGCTTACAAAATCAACCAGAATACACAACATATAATGGCAACATAGAGGTTATGATCCCAGGGGAATCAAGTTTGAGTCATAGACAGCAACAATTAATACTGTCATGCCTCAAACAAGCCATTAGTATCAAACATCTTGGGGTAGGGGTTTAGGATGCATAATTGATTCAGAACAGGCAGCAGGGAATTACAACATGCTTAGAATAAAGTACTGAACTAAGCACAAGCAGTAGGCAGACAAGAAAACAAAAGTATTAAGTAAACATATTGTTGTGATGTTGAAATCGTAATCAAGACATACCAGTTCAAAGAAGCAAAAATGCAGTAAAAGCAGGTAGCCAGACTTTGAAGACTGGCCACAGTACAAATAGAAAGAGAGAATATTTTGAGTATGAGTGTGAGTTCAGAAACTAAGCGTGCTCGTGTGTGTTTGTGTTAATGAAAGAGTAGGGTATTTATAGTTTGAAAACAGGTGGAAAATAAGGCAAGAGTCATAGTTCAGAAGCAATGATGGAACTACGTACTAATTAAAATCAAATCAGTACTAAGGACTTCCTTTAATTAAGGAGTTAAAATCAAACGGTAATGGGCAGAAAACATTTAAGGAAAGGAATCAGGTAGAGCATCATGTGCAGAATAGACAGTTAGGGGTAAGTACATAGGGGTTTAATTAAGGGAAGAATCTTTGAAATACTCGGTTAACCAAATAAGGTAAGAAACACAATAAATTTGCAGAATATGGAGACAATCAGCACACAGTAAATCAAGGAGCCAGGGATTCGAGATTACTGATTTGGGGAGAATAACATGGGTTTCCATGAATAAACAAATAAACCAAGTTAAAGACAAGAGAATCGAAAGTCTAAAGGGAAGTTTTCAAATCAATCCAAGAAACAGGGAAATCAGTAAAACAAGGAAAGAGTCAATTACACGAGTGCAATCAGAATTTCACAAGGAGGTTTGAAATCAGTCCCAAAATTGAAGGTCATCTTAGAGGGAAATTTAGCATATAAAAGAGTACATAAACATTAGGCATGCGAGGTTAAACTATGGCAAACAGAAGCAGCATGCAATAATAATTACAAAGTCCAGTAGATAGTGAAACATGGTAATCACATAGGTCAATTTAGTAATAGGAAAAAGAGGGCATCAGAAGCATGCAAAAAGGGTCAAGTAAAAAGACCTTTGTGAAAAATATAGTCTAGTTTCAGTGATTGCAGGAAACCAAATCATATAGAGAAACAGAAGTTGAAACAAAAAGGACTTTGACTCCAGTTGAGCAACTTCAAATAGATGAAGCAGCTTCAGAAGCTCGAATAGGTCCAAAGAAATTAGGGTTTTGAAACCAGTCCAATTCAGGGATGATGAATAAGCAAATCACACAGCACATAGTCTCAGAACTCGAATAAACCCAAAGTTTTAGGGTTTTCACCATCAATCGAGTCTAGAGATGAAAAACAAATAATCGGAAAAATACTAACACGAAAATACATTCAGAAACCTCAAAAGAAACTAAGACTCTTGACATGCAAACTCCAGTAAAAGAACGACATAAGGAAACACAGTAGGACATGTCAAAAATCAGAGAAAGCTTAGAAATAACTTAACAAAACCTAAATCGGAAAAGATAAAAGGGGTTTTGAAGGCAAAGTTTTGGAGGAAACCTTGAGAAAACGTTTAGAAGCTTTAGAGCAAACACAGATCTAAATGGATCTAAAAGAAATCGGAAGAACCTCAAAGGTTAGGGTTTCAGACGAAACCCAGATGGTGAGAAAGGCTTGGAAAATCATCGATCTAAGCAGGAGAAGTCAAGAATCAGGCTTGAATAGCCATGGCTGGCCGAAGCGAAGTCAAAGGTGACCGAAGACAGTCATAAAACCGAAAACAACCAAGGTCTGGACCAAACTTTCCCAGGATTCAGCCTTGAAACCGTGATAATCGGGCATATAAAAGCCAAAGGAGGTAGATACAGGCCTCCAATGGCTTTGTAAGCCATTGATTTGGGCAATTTTTGGTGGTGGTTGAGGGTGGCGTCTAGGGTTTGAGAGAGAGTTTGAGAGAGAATTCGGATTCTGAGGCGGCTGAATGAGAGAAATGATAGGGTTTAGGGGTTGTTTGGGATTAATTATGGAAAGGGGGTTTGGTGGCCGTTGATCATTTTGATCAACGGCCTGGATTGATCGGGTACGTGGAGCAGTTTGGTTTGGGTCGGTTCAGACGGGGATTGGGTTAGGATAATTGGGTTTAAAATTGGGGTTCAATTCAGGCCACAATTGAAACACAACTGGCTATATTTTAAATAGCCGCATTTCCCTTATTTATTTTATAAAAATAGTAAAGTAATTTCTGGAAATAAATTAAAGGTACTAAAATGATTAAAAATACATAATTATCAAATTAAAAATATTGGATCTAATTTTTATAGACATAAACGTAATTAAATCTAAAAGAAGCTAATATTGCAATTATATGCAATTCAGCCATAAAAATACTAAATAAATTTGTAAAATTATGCAAAAATTATCTTAGCTATATTTTAGTATATATATGAGAGTCAGATAAATGAATCACTAAAAATGATAATTTTGAGAATAATTATTGGGTTTTTCTGGATAAGATAGGGCAATAAATTGATTTAAAAATCTTTTAAAATTAAGGAAAGATAATAAAACATTTGGACATACCTATATATGCATACATATGCTATTTTGGAAGTATTTTGCGTATTAAAAATATTTAGGGAAAAATTGGGTATCAACAATCACCCTAGGTGCCCTAACGCACCATAATCCGTTAGGTGGCGACTCTTCAAATAACCAATTCCCAAAAGGAAATGAGTCATTAGACCCCGTGAATGTCAAAACTCGGACCTCTCTCCGCGAGGAGGAAAAAAAAAGGGGGCGCGACAGCATGGCAACTCTGCTGGGGATATTTTAGGCTCTTACCATAACGAACTTATCTTTCACAAAATTAGTCCAAGCATGCTTTATCCCGTACCCCTCTCCCTTTATTTGAACTTAACTTCCTATTTTAAGCATTTATTTCTCTTTTATTCATGAAACTGACTCGCCTCTTTGTTTTCTTTTCCCTGTAACTGCCTTTTCAATTATTTAAATACTGTATTTATTTTTCCTACGTGCAAATACTTGACTTACATGTTATTAATTGCTTCATAAATCATGCTCCACATCATATTCCACTCGTGCGTCTCAAATCCTATAGCAACGCTTTAATGAGTGGTTGCGCTCTTCCTATTTACTACCCTTAAATTCGGAAAGGCTTGTTTGCGGTAAAACTAGTCGATCAGCGGTGCAGTCGATGGTTCCGTGCCTTCCCCCTCGAGTTGTTCGCTTGAGGGTACCAGTCTAAAACCCTATAGTAGCCTTACTCTAGTCAAAATTGTACATGCATCATGGTCAAACCTAGTCGGATCAGTTATGTTGTCCACATAATGATCCTTTAAGATAAGCCTTATCCAAAAGTCCATAGGTTTTCCATAATCCCAACGGACACAACCATGTTCTGTGCATTAATTTGGAGAACTAAATGCTGATATGTTGATCATAAATGTATAAATAGTCGAGTCCGGTGGGGGTAAGGTCTCACCATTTTTGTTTTGCAGAAAATTAGGTGCGAGGTCCCCAGATTCGGTATGGTTAGCAACATCCCACCATTATTGTTAGACTGGTGGGAGGACCTTTCTTCAAGTGACAAGAAACATGTGAAAAAGTACTTGATAACCTGCCTTCCCTGCTAGACATTGAGCCAAACAACAAACTGATCGAGGCTGCCACCTTATTTTGGGATAGAGAGAGGTCGGTGTTTCGTTTCGGCGACGTAGAAATGACACCACTTCTGGAGAAAATTGGAGGGCTTGCGGGATTAACTTGGGAGAGTCCTGGGCTATTGGTACCAGAAAACCGTATGGGCAGGGGATTTTTGAAGATGATGGGATTGAAGAAGAATGTCGACTTAGTGTGCTTGAAGGAATCTTATATACCTTTCGAATACCTGTACGAGAGGTATGGCCATAGCAAATCTTTCCGCACCTACCATGATAAGATCTCGCTCACTTATCTGGATCATATCCACCGCAGGGTATTTGTATTCATTATGTGCTTCCTAGGCCTGATAGTTTTCCCAATGAAAAGGGGAAGAATTCACACTAGGTTGGCCATGGTCGCTAAGACTCTGATGGAGGGGATTAATGGACAGATATATACCATAGTCTCCATGATCATAGCCGACATCTACAGGGCTCTGTAGCGCTGTCAAAGATGGGTCAAGCATTTCGAAGGTTGTAATTTGCTACTGCAGTTATGGTTGTTGGAGCATTTCCAAAAGGGTCGCTATCATCAGGAATTTTCGCGAAGGGCTTGGAACGACCATATTGTCTTCCATCACCCTAAGCAGATGACTTACATTCCGGATAGATTTGCTCAGCTGGAAAGCACCAAAAAATGTGTAGGTTCTTCGACAATCTCACCGAGGATCAGGTGCAGTGGATGTTTGAATGGTTCCCCACAAATGAATTTATTATCAGATCCAGGGACGCTCCGCACTTGGTGCTGATCGGGTTGAGAGGGATATACCCATATGTCCCTATGCGAGTCATGAGTCAGGCAGGTAGAAAACAGGTTGTACCAAGGGTTGTCAAGATGAGTCAGTTTAGGGCGGACTTTCAAGACGACAATGTCCCTTACAAGTGCCAAGCTCAGCACATGTGGCACTACAAAATTTGTGGAGAAGAATACCATTGAGCAGGACAAATATCATGCAGGGTGCGAGCCTCTCTACCCGGCATGGTTGGAGGACAATCTGAAAGGAATGGTGACACCAGGGGTCGGTCGGGGAAACAGAATCATAGATGAAAAAGCTGAAGCTCAAGTCAAGTACAACAGGCTGCGCAAAAGGGTCCACGACTCTTAGAACGAACATCAGGAGATACATGAGAGGAATGTAAGATTGATCGAGGAATGGAAAGAGATGGCGGTCACTTCCAACAGAAAACTGGAATATCTGGAGCGAGGAATAGTGGAGTTGGAAGGCAAGGTCATAAAGAGAATTGAGAATTGCCAGAACGTTGAAGGAGCTGAAGGAGGACATCTGGCCAAGGCCTACTTGCTGCTAGGGCTGTGTGAACTGGGAGATCTCTATAATGGAGTCCGGAAGATCGAATCTGGGGAAGGTCCTTCTGGGACCAAATAGGCTAGATTTACTTTTGCTTTTCCTAAAAATGTAATAAGGCCAAGTGCCAGTAGTGACTTATCTTATTATTTTAGTGTCGTTTTGGGAATTTGTCTATTTTTACATTATGAAATAAAGCATTTATTGGCATTTAAAAGTTCTCCAAATCTACTCGTCGCTAGGCCTACCTCGGGCACAACGAGGCTCCCAAATTAGGACGCAAATTTATATTTCCGCAATATTTGTTTAGATACTGCAAACATTTCAGAACCCTCACTGACTTGTTACCTTTTGTTTTTGCTTATTTTATTATTATTCCCATCCCCTTAGGTTGGTTCAATCATACTGGCCTCATCAGCATATCACACCAGATCCAGAGGCCCTCCACCTCCTCCTCCTCCAAGCAACACAAAGAGCAAAAACAAAGATGGACGATTTAAGTGGAATCCGAAGGGAAAATATTGAGAACGCAGAGACTTCCGATGGTCGTAGTACTCCGGCCCCGAATGACCTAGTTTTGAGACTGGAACAAAAGATACTAGAACTGCAAGGAGAACTTGAGCAGGTCCGCAACTTGGCAAACCTGTCACTCACCCTCAATGTCCCCGATGTCCACTAACAAAACGCAAAGAACCCACCGCCTCCTCAAAATCCTACAGCATCGAATCAATACGCAACTCCACCCCAAAATATCAACCCATTGCCGATACCAACTCCACCACATCAACATCATCAACCAATTCAATACCTACCGACCACCACTTACCACACTCCCCAAAATGCACCAGCACTCATTCCCGATCCACAAAACTCCACCAATGACCACCACTATACCCAAGTTCCTGGCACCCACCAAAGCAACCCTATATATGTGGAAACTATACCCCACTCTACCCAACCAATCTCCTATGCACCGAAATCCTTCGAGAAGGACTTGCTCATTAAAAACATTGCTGAAGAACTCAAGAAGCTAACGAGCCGAGTTCAAGGTGTTGAAGGCGACAGAGGAATAGAAGTTTGAACTATGAAGATCGGTGCATACAGCCGGATGTCGAACTACCAGAGGGGTACAAACCTCCCAAGTTCGAAATGTTCGATGGTACAGGTGATCCCAGGGTTCATCTAAGGACTTATTGTGACAAACTTGTCGGGGTCGGGAAAGATGAAAAGATCCGAATGAAGCTCTTTATGAGGAGCCTTACTGGGGACGCATTGTCTTGGTATATCAGCCAAAATCCCAAGAAGTGGTCAAATGGTGTAAGTATGGTGTCGGATTTTATGGACCGGTTCAGGTTCAACACAGAGAATGCACTGGATGTCTTCTACATCCAGAATCTCAAGAAGAAACCCACTGAGACATTCCGTGAATATGCTACTCGTTGGAGGTCGGAAGCGGCCAAGGTCAGGCCATCTTTGGACGAGGAACAGATTAATAAATTCTTCGTCAGGGCATAGGACCCGCAATATTATGAGAGGCTGATGGTTATCGAAAATCACAAATTCTCTGACATCATCAAACTCGGAGAAAGGATTGAAGAAGGGATCAAGAGCAGGATGGTAACAAACTTCGAGGATTTGCAAGCCACGAATAAAGCACTACAGTCAGGTGGCATATCGAAGAAAAGAGATGTTAGGGCAGTAATGGTAGCCTAGGGCCCAAAATCTCCACTTGTCTATCAAACACCTCCACCCACATATCAAACACCTCCACCCACATACCAAGCTTCACCGCCTACATATCAACCCTCATCTCCCAGATATTCCCAACCAGCCTCTATCCATCACACCTATAACTCTCAACCATCCCACTTCCAATCACCACCAGCCCATCAAAACTATCCAAGACCACGACCAAACTTCAACCGCAAGCCACCCAGACAGTATACCGCCATTGCTGAGCCCATCGACCAATTATATGAAAGGTTGAAAGCCGCCGGTTATGTCACTCCTATTCCTGCTGTAGCATTAGAAAATCCATCCCAGTGGGTCAATCCGAACAAAACTTATGCGTACCATTCTGGTATGAAAGGGCACACCACTGCTGAGTGCCGAACATTGAAGGATAAGATCTAGACACTAATTGACAATAAGGTCATACAAGCAAAGGAAGCCGCACCTAATGTCCGCAACAATCCCCTCCCAGATCACAAAAGTGATGGTGTACATGTGATAGAGACAAATGAATAATGGGACCCTGAGGGGTCGATCGGGCTTATTCAAGAAGGCGATGACTTTTAGGTTGCAGTCACGCTTACTCTTATTGTGGTTCAGACTCAGGCACCTACTGATGTTGAGGTAACCGCATCAGTTCCATTCGAGGTAGAAGTGGCTCCGCCCGCAGTCACCTCCGCTCCATTTAAAGTAGAAGTGGTCACACCTTTTACTGTAACGGTGTCAACCACACCCTCATTCAACTCAAAGGCAATACCCTGGGATTATGTTGCCGAGGCTCGGCGAAAAGGGAAGGCCAAGGTAGAGGAATTTGACACTACAGAAGGAATGACTAGAACTGGAAGAGTCTATACATCGGAGCACCTGGGAGGTTCAAGTAGGGATGCCACTGCTAGGCCGCCTATCATTGAGAATGGGCCAGATGACCTGTGGAGGAAAGTACAGGCAAAGGAGTACTCTGTCGTTGACCATTTGAAAAAAGTCCCTGCTCAGATATCCATCATATCACTCTTGCAGAATTCAGAGGCACACAAGAACGCCTTAATGAAAGTGTTGAGCGAGTCTTACGTACCCAATAACATCACCGGCGGAGAAATGGCCAACATGGTTGGGCAAGTACTAGAAAGTCATAAGATCATCTTCCACGAAGATGAGCTACCACCTGAGGGACAGAATCACAATTGAGCATTGCATATTACGGTGCAATTTGAAGACGAGTTCATTGCCAGGGTCTTGGTTTATGGAGGTTCGAGCCTAAACATTTGTCCATTGGACACTCTGAAAAGGTTGGAAAAGGTTTCCATGAGATACGGGTAGGAAGCATGAATGTGAAGGCTTTCGATGGGTCCCAGAGGGCCACGATTGGGGAGATCAACCTTTGCTTGCAGATGGGGTCAACTTGGTTCGACATTGAATTTCAAGTGCTTGACATACCAGCCTCATATAACCTTCTGTTGGGCCGGCCATGGATCTATGCTGCTGGAGCCGTGCCTTCCACGCTACATCAAGCCGTGAAGTCTGAATGGAACCACCAAGAGGTAATCATTCATGGGGATGGAAGTAACCCCATCTACACTAGTCAGACCATCCCGGCCATTGGATATAGAAGAAGGCTAGGAGGGGAAACCTACCATCACATCGAACAGGTCAATGCTGTCGAGAAGGACAAGTGGTGGAGTATAGAAAGCATATTAGCATGGTCCGGATATGAACCCGGCAAAGGGTTGGGAAAAAACCTCTAAGGCATCACCAAAACAATACAGCTGAAGAATCATGGTACTACCTTTGGGCTCGGATACCAGTACATATGGGAAGAATATAATGATTGGTCGCCTCCATAGAGACCATATTACCCATTTGAGCAGCCAGTGCCACGTCTGGAACAAGCTTTTCACCAAGCTGACACAATATGGGGGACCGCGGAAGAAGAAGCTAGCAGGGCTGAGGAATTTGTTCTTGGAGGATGAGGACATGGATTGCAATGCCATAATTGAGGAGGAGGAGGAAGAAGGCCTCACCATTCAGACTGTGTCAAAGGGAGTTGTTCTCATAAACTGGACCGCCACACCATCCCGAGCCCGCTGAGTCCCTGGGTAGCTTGGCAGAATTTACTTTTATAGCCGTTCTATCCATTTAAGATTTCCAGTAATTTTGTTTTAAGATTTCCTTGTCTCAAAATAAATGCTCGATTCATCGAGCCAAGCTTTGTCTGAACAATTTTTCTCAGTTTTAATCAAATGCATTTGTCCTTTATCATTATTCATTACTATTTTTATACTTTTCCCTTCTACAGTGTTATTATTACTTTTCCTGATGAACCAGTGACTGTGACATGTAATGAGGCAACGCAACATGAGAATAGCGACTCAGAGGAAGAAGATGAGATACCTGAGGAAATTGTCAGGGAGGTTGAAAACTTTGAGAATAAGCCTAAGGCCAATCTGGACGAAACCGAAGCAGTAAATTTAGGAGACGCCGAGACCGTCAAGGAGACCCGCATCAGCATTCACTTGTCACCAACAGAAAAGGAAGAGTACATTCGTTTCCTAAAGGAATATGAGAACATTTTTGCCTGGTCAATGATGACATGACCGGTTTGAGCACTTCCATAGTGGCTCACAAGTTGCCTACTAATCCCATGTCTCCGCCAGTAAAACAGAAACTCAGAAAGTTCAAGCCAGACATGAGCCTGAAATTCAAGGAGGAAGTTACCAAGCATATCAAAGCTTCTCAGGGTGGTTGAGTACCCAACCTGGTTAGCTAACATTGTGCCAGTTCCGAATAAAGATGGGAAGGTCAGAGTATGTGTTGACTATCGGGATTTAAACAGAGCAAGTCCCAAGGACGACTTCCCGCTGCCAAATATACACATCCTGATCGATAACTGCCCTAAGCATGAACTCCAATCCTTTGTAGATTGCTTCGCGGGTTATCACCAGATTTGGATGGATGAAGAGGATGCAGAGAAGATAGATTTTATTACACCGCGGGGTGTATACTGTTACAAAACGATGCCATTCGGCTTGAAGAATGTAGGGGCCACCTACATGAGGGCCATGACAACCATCTTCCCTGATATAATACACAAAGAAATAGAGGTGTATGTGGACGATGTCATTATCAAATCCAAGAGGGCCGCAGATCACATAGCAGACTTGAGGAAGTTCTTTGACGGGCTAAGAAGATACTCAGGGCAGGTTACTTTTGGATGACCATGGAGACGGATTGCATTCAGTATGTTCGCAAATGCTTTCAATGTCAAGTGCATGCCGACATGATAAAAGTGCTGCCAAACGAGCTAAATGCAACAAGCTCACCTTGGCCATTCGCCGCCTGGGGAATGGATGTTATTGGTCCGATTGAGCCCACTGCTTCAAACGGGCACAGGTTTATTCTGGTAACCATTGATTACTTCACAAAATGGGTAGAAGCTGCATCTTACAAAGCTGTAACCAAGAAGGTCATCGCAGATTTTGTCAAGGATCGTATTGTCTGCCGATTCGGAGTTCCTGAGTCCATTATTACTGACAACACCGCCAATCTCAACAGTGATCTAATGAAAGCTATATGTGAATCTTTCAAAATCAAGCACAAGAATTCAACAACCTACAGACCCCAGATGAATGGAGGCATAGAAGCCGCCAACAAAAACATTAAGAAGATACTAAGGAAAATGGTAGAGAACCACAAACAATGGCATGAGAAATTACCCTTTGCTCTGTTAGGGTACCGCATCACCGTTCGCACGTCAACCGGGTCAACCCCCTACATGTTGGTTTATGGTATCGAGGCTTTCATCCCAGCCGAGATGGAGATTCCTTCTCTAAGAATTATACAAAAAGCTGAACTTAGTGATGCAGAGTGGGTAAGGAGACGCTATGAACAATTGGCCCTTATCGATGGAAAGAGGATGAACGCAGTATGTCACGGCCAACTTTATCAGAACAGAATGTCCAGAGCTTTTAACAAAAGAGTCAAACCAAGACAGTTCGCACCAAGGCAGCTGGTATTGAAGAAAATCTTCCCACATCAAGATGAGGCCAGAGGGAAATTCTCTCCCAACTGGCAAGGTCCGTACATGGTTCACAGAGTACTGACAGGAGGAGCACTCATACTTGCCGAAATGGACGGAGAAGTCTGGCCAAAACCAATCAATTCAGACGCAGTCAAGAGATACTATGCTTAGATACTCCACATTTCTTCATTTGATGTAATTGAACTATGCTTGACCTTATTCCCGTTTAAGAGGGGATACGTAGGCAGCCTTATGGGTTCGGTCATATCATAATAAAATTTTCATTTTCCTCAAGATCAGAAACTGGGGCAGAATTTTGAGGAGGACCCTCAAAATTCCGGAGCAAGTCAACAATCAGTTAGGAAACTGGGGCAGAATTTTGAGAAGGATTCTCAAAATCCTGAAGGGAGCCCAGCAAGGCCTATTGTCTGCAAACGGTCAGAGATCATCCACCAAACTGGGGCAGAATTTTGAGGAGGACCCTCAAGATTCCAATATGAGATAGCTGCAATGCCTTTGAAATATGTTACAGTCACTAGTTCATCCAAATATATCAATATATTTCTAAAATAACTCTATTTTATCAACAATTGCATGCCTTGCGAAAAACTCTATTTCCGTAGCGGTCAAGTATCACCCAGGGGGAACTCAAAGGGGCTTTCAAAATGGAGCGGAGCAAGGCCAGCGGGCGAAACACGAACCAACCTCCCCTTCACAGAACTTACGATTCTTCTTTGAATGCAGGCATGTCTGACGCAACGATAACATCCGCAGGTATATGCCCGCAGCACGATTATCAAACCATCCGACACCGAATATACATCTCCAGCTAAGACACATGCTACTTTTACTTACTACCTGCATGGGGCTAATCCCTGCCTCCCTACTTGCATGAGTCTAATCCCTGACTCCACCTTGCATGAGGCTAATCCCTGCCTCCACACTTGCATGAGTCTAATCCTTGACTCCATGAGGCTAATCCTTGCCTCCATAATTGCATGAGGATAATCCTTGCCTCCCCACTTGCATGGGACTAACCCCTGTCCCTATACTTGCATGAGTCTAATCCTTGACTCCGTGAGGATAATCCTTGCCTCCATATTTGCATGAGTCTAATCCTTGACTCCATATTTGCATGAGGCTAATCCTTGCCTCCCTATTGGTATGAGTCTAATCCCTGACTCCGCGCTTGCATGAGGCTAATCCTTGCCTCCAGCATGAGGCTAATCCCTGTCTCCATACTTTCATTAGGCTAATCCTTGCCTCCCTATTTGCATGAGTCTAATCCTTGACTCCACACATGCATGAGTCTAATCCTTGACTCCCCACCTGCACGAGGCTAATCCTTGCCTCTATACTTGCGTGAGGCTAATCCTCGCCTCCACATTTGCATGGTACTAAACATTGCCCCTTTTGCACAGATATTGCTCTATTTTACTATCTATTTGCTTTTCAATCGGGCTAAGCTCTGCCCTCCATTTCGCAAGACTAAGCCTTGTCTTGTTAACATCATATTATTACATATCATGGGCTGAAATATCGCCAGTTTGTCCAAAGGCGTCATAGTCTAAAGGCATCATCCTCATAGCCGAAAGACACCATGCCATGGCCTGAGGATCTCTCAACTTGCATATCATTATTCAAAGGCGTCATGGTTCGGAGGCACCATTGTCATGGCCCGAGAACGTCATTTCATGGCCTACGAATCCCTCATTAAACAATTCATGTCCCAGGATGTCATGGTCCAAGGACGTCATCTTTAACCGTCCGAAGACAACTTTCATGGTCCGAAGGGAATTTGCATCATGTTTAAATTTTCGCAAATACGTTGTAGCATCTTTTATCTGTAGGTAACCAGTAAGCAACCGCTATCCTAGCAGGAGCAATCTCGCTCCAGTTCCCTCAACCGTCCCGAGCTTTAACCGCTCACCTTAGCCGCTTCCGCATCGCGTGTCTGTCCTTGCAGTAATCTCATCGGCATACTCCGCGGATGAATCCAGAACTACACATGGCCTAATTCCTGTAAAACCGGGGATATGTAGGCAGCTCGGAGACCGAGTTCGACCCCTGTCTTTCGAAGCATCCCGTCCGATCAAAATTGTCCATCATTTCTTTACCCGAAAACTCTTTCATCCTTCCAGGGTAAAGAGGGGCAGCTGTTGATACCCAATTTTTCCCTATATATTTTTAATATGCATAAATACTTTCAAAATAGCATATATACGCATATATAAGCATGCACAAGGTTTTTATAATTTTTCCATATTTTTAAAGATTTTAAATTAATTTATTTCCTTCCCTTTTATTCATAAAATCCCCAATAATTATTCCCCAAGTTATTATCATGGTGATTTAGACATTTAATTCCTATACTTATGCCAAGATATGGTTAATATATTTTTTTTATGCATTTTATAATTGCATTTTGGTATTTTTTTTTTTAAGCTAAATTGCATATAATTGCAATATTAGCCCGTTTGACGTTAAATTACATTTTATATGCGTAAAATTGGTTCATATATTTTTAAAATGATAAACATATATTTTAAATCATTTTGGTACATAAATTATCTTTCAGGAATTGTTTATTATTTATTATAAATTAAATAGGGAAAATTGGCTATTTAAATTATATCCAGATTGGCATTTCAATTACAACCTAAATTGAACCCAACCCCAGCCCCAATTTCCTATTAAAATACCCGACCCAGACCCTATACACACTTACCCGAAGAATCCATTAGATCATGGCCGTTGATCTGAAAGATCGACNGCCCATATGATTCCTTTCTTTTTTAATTCAAACGATCCCTAACCCTAGCCTCATTTCCAAACCCCGCCGCCTCTGTATTCTCTCATCTCTCAACCACTCAACCTAACCCTAGCTCCTCTCACCCGCCGACCTCCTTCTCCGGTCCTCTCCGGTGACCACCCTTCAACCCCTAAGCCTCTAGTGGCTCCTCCATTGCCATGCTCATCTTCTCTGAGGCCTTCAAGGGACCTGGGCCACGCCGACTTGTATCAAGGGTTTGCTGTTTGGGTTGTTCTTGGTTACTCCGGTGTGATTTCGAGCAAGATCACAGTGTATTTGTTACGATCTTTGAGTTTCTAAACAGGTTCTTTCATCTCTACTTGGGTTTCTTCTGAAACCCTAACTTTTTGCTTACAACTCCTAGATCTGTACGATTTTTAAACGATTTGGGTCTGTTCTTTTGATGTTTTACACTGTTCTTGAATCTCTTTTACAAGAATCATCGAGTTCCAGTTGTTTTCACCTTTTTCTAAAGTTAGGGTTTTTCGGAACTTCTTCTACACTTTGTTTAAATCGATTTTTTATGTTTTAACTTCTATCCTTTGCATATCTCAAGTGATTCTATGTTTTTACTGCTTTTTTCAACTCGCCTATGTTAGAATCCCTAATATTTCTAGATTTTCCTTGTTTGGTTCTGTGTGTTAGCATGACTACTCGATTCTTGTTAAGTTTCTGTGGTTACCTTGCTTCGAATATGTTCTTACTGAGTTCTTAGCCAAACTTATACCACCTTTATGTGTTTAAGTTCATCTTGATTGCTCAAGACTTGCCTCTTTCTATCGATATTGTTGACCTTGCCTGTTTGCTACGTCTGGTTGCTCTTACTCTATTTATATGTTGAGTATTGAATCATAAGTTCCTCTTGATTGATTCTTGATTCCTTATTTTATGGTTTGATTGAAAGATCTTCTTTTTAAACCCTAAATTTCTACCTCGTCTGTTTAATTAACTGATTCTCCTACCTTATTTGTTGTGGTACTTTATTCTTACTGAACTATTTCCTTAATGGGAGTTTTCCAAACTTAGCCCTAATTGTCTACCCTATACTTACTGAATTTGAATCTTTCTTTATTAGTCGCACACTGATTTCTTTCCTCATTTATCACTTGTTCTTACCGTTTGAGTTAATTCCCTTAACTTAAGGGGAGTACTTACCTTGATTTCCAAACTGATGGATTCTGAGTTCCTTAATTACTAATGGACTTTGATTTTTACCTTATTTACTACCTGCTTTCAAACTATAAATACCCTAGTCTTTCATTAACACGACACGAACTCTTGGTTCAAAAACTATCTCTCACACCTAAAACTTTCTGCTATCTTTTGTGCTACTTGCTACTACTATAAGTTAGCCGGCTGCAAGCCAAGGCTAACCATTGTGTTCTCTTGTTCTTTCACTCTGCTTGCTGTCCTCTTTACTGGTATGGTCTAGTTTCAGCTCAAAGTTCCACAACAATATGAATCTCTTATTGTTTCAGTTCATCTTGTTTCTAGTTTGCTTCTATTTGTGGTTTTGTTGTGAAACTTGCAGTTGATGTTTACATTATTATGTACGCCCCTTCCTTAAGATCAGTATATTACCCCTCTGTTTGTTTCTGAGCATGTCTATACCAATTATCTCTTACTTGTTGTGTGCTTACCATCATATGCTCCATGAATCCCCAAATCCCTATCACCCTGTATGTGATTTTGTTCTTCATGTCTAGTTCTGTGACTATGCCTAGTCAGCTGTCTCTGAGCATGTCTATATCAATTTCTAGACCTTTGCTTGATTATGTGTTTGCAATCAAGTGTTCCATGAATCCCAAACCCCTTGACCCCTGTTTGTAACTACTGAATTTACTTTGGTTCTGTGACTACTGGCTATGTATAAACTTGTCCTAAGGTGTTGTGTTTGGACTTCTGTTCATTTCTTCAAACAGTCTCTGTTGTTTTTACTAAATTACTTTCAAACAGACTTTCTGTTTTAATACAGTTTTGCACTAAAACCTTTCAACTTGTGTCAATCACTTCCACTCTACTCCTAAGTCAATAAGTTCTGCCCCCTCCAGTTTGTGTACTGCCTTGGGATCCTCTTGAGGACCCTCTAAACTCTGGCATACTGAGGTTGGCCCTTCCACACTGCACTTGTTCAATTTTTGGTTACCAAGTCTAGGTGTAAGGACTGCCCGGGATCCTTGAGATCCTTAGGGAACTTTGATGCACCTAGACTATGTCATTGTCTATGGAATTGAGGCATTCGAGGCCACAGGAGGCTTTGGGAATCTGGGCCTAATCGAAGGCTCCCTATAGAATAGCTTCTTATTTTTCTTATTTACTTATGTAATTCATTCATTGGTCTGTAATAACTTGTAAACAAATATGGGGTATTTAGTGAAAGGGATGGGTAGATGCATGTTTGTGGGGTAATACGGGTAGAAATCATACTCATAGGACTTTATGTTTAAATCGGATAGCTTTACCAAGTAAAAATCATGCTCATAGGACTTTATGTTTAAATCTGATTGCTTTACCAAGTAGAAATCATGCTCATGGGACTTTACGTTTTAATTTGATTACCTTATCAAGTAGAAATCATGTCTATAGGGATTTATATCTTGTCATGTTTATCTCACAATGCTAGAAACCATGCCTATAGGTTTCGAATAATTCCATAATAGCAATCATATCTGCAATGTCTTAAAATCAGCTTAGCTAATAGATATCATGCCTATAGGGAATCATACTCGAAATTATGCTTGTCAACCTAAACTAGTCTAAATAAATCAATTTAATCCACGTTTAGTCATTTCTGGATTGGTTTAATTAAGTATTTCATATTTCCTGAAACAAGTTCTTTAAAACTGCCTCAATCTATCATTAGATATCATGCCTATAAGTATTACATAAATCTGTTTCAAAACCTGCTTTGTTTCACCATATAAATGTACTAATCAGTGCTCCGCGTATAGGCAAGCCATTAAGGCGTTTTCCAAATTGCAACTCTGAAACTGTTTCTATTGCTTGTTGTTTTGATCCTAACAGGCTTTTAAAAATCAGTAGGCAACTGCTAGGGTCACTACTCCTGAATTTATAAAAAAAAAAAATAAGTTGCTTGTCTTCTGCATATTCACCTAAACATCCCGCCTTAAGATACTGTCTAATAAAAGCCCTTAATTGTGCTTGAGTCGTGCTGTTTATGTGCTTGTTTGAGGAGGAAATTTTGAGCCTCTAATTCCTCCCTTTTATGTACTGAAAGTCCTAAGTGTTTTGCTTGTCGCCTTAGAATTTTCACCTTTTAAAACCTTAAGGGTCCGTCTAGAACCACCTATAGGTAGAGGTCCTAACTCCCTCCAGGACCATTAAGAAGGGACGGGTAGCAGCACGCAATAGAGATTGCTGACCAAACACTCGCTTTGCATGACCAATAAGGGGATGGGAAGGGTAGATATGGGATATGATGACTACACGCTAATGTCACGTGTAGCCCCTCATCGAGGAGTGTTTACCGGACATTGTGTGGGGTGATCCTATAGGCTAACCAACCTAGGACCCCTCCTTCACCAAAATTCCCTTTTATTTAAACCTTTGTTTTACAACCTGTCCGAATCTTTATCTTATTACTTGAGTTATCTAACATGATTTACTTGCAACTTATTTGATCCAACTATTTATTTGTAATGGACTAATTTGTGAATATAAGTTTGGTCGGAAGCCACAGTTGTGGACCAAGAGGGGTGCCTAACACCTTCCCCTCGAGGTTACTTCGAGCCCTTACCCTAATCTATGGTAACGCAAACCAATCCAGGAGTTAATCACTCTAGGTGCCCTAACGCACCATAATCCGTTAGGTGGCGACTTTTCAAATACCCAATTCCTAAAAGGAAATGATTCATTACACCCCGTGAATGTCGAAACCCGAACCTCTCTCCGCGAGGAGGAAAAAAAGGGGGCGTGACAAGGACAACTAGGCCGATAAACCGCCCGATAATAGCTAAACCGATACCAATTTGCCCGATATCTTATCAGGTGACTAGCGGATTAATATATTTAAAAAAGGATAACCGATAAGCCGAACCGTTAAGAGTAAATAACCACCCGATAAGCAGCCCTAACAGTACTAGGGGAAAGCTCGATCGAAGTGGATGAAACATCAACTACCTCCACCACTACCACGACTGGCTCATCAGACTGACTTGTGGTGGTAGACGGCTGGCCTTTTCTGCTCTGGTTGTTCGCATCCATCATAGAGTACTAAGAGAAGGGCTTCTTCGGCTTCACCTGTGTCATAATCCCTCGGCTCTACCCTTGCATCCGTGAGATATTCTGTAATAGTGTTAGGATATAGGTAAGACGAGTCATCCTGCCGAGAAATCACTGAGATATTGGTGGACATCATGTCACCCACATTGATAGGGTACCCAGCTATGATAGAAGCAACCAGAACTGCCCGAGGGATCGAAAGATAAGTCTCATTCTGACATGGGTCCAATCTGCTACAAACAAAGGTTTGCCACCCCTTTGCCTCGAAACTCAAAGTGCTCCTGTGGATAGGAACCCCAGCGTCAATCCATGGTGATGGTGGCCCAGGTGCTGCTAAAATCTCCGCTAACCAAGGTCGGGCTACATCTCCTATTTCATACTTCTCCAAATATTCCTTTGGCTCGGCATTTTTGAAACCCAAGTACGTGTTGAGTGTATATTGATCAAATCTCACTTTGAGGTTATGCACTTTGGTTACCTTCGTCCCCTTTTTGATATGCGCCACATTGGCGTAGAATTTCCGGACAAGGAACTCTTTGGCATCCATGATACTTTGGCTGAACCACTTCCACCCCTTACGTTTCTTGAACTGTCTCAACACTACCGGGTTATACTTCTACAGATCCTTCAAATAAAACTGTCGCTTAAGAGTAAGCGACGTTACTAGCCACCAAGTACGAAAGCTGGTAAAGGTGGCCAAACTGACAAAACGTTCCTCCCAGACCTCTTTCCTTTTTTATCTTTCAAGGTCAGCAGGTGTAGCATCTCCCCCTGTGCCATCATCTGGAATGTTCTATACTGATATATCTAGTGCCTCGGGGACAAGGGTAGTGGATGGCTCAGAAGCCTGACTAGCACTTTCCGAACCCTCGGAAGTGCTATGAGATGAGGATGACTCGTCCCTAAGTTGATATCTCCCTGGTGGCCGTGACTATAATGCCGGTTGTTCCTAACAGATGTTGAGTTGTCCTCTGATGCCTCCCTAGACAGGGTATAAGAGCTTGTCTCTGAGTGATCTGCACCTCTCCATATACCGGCTGTAGCTTTCTTTGTTATTGTCCTTTGTTGTCCGAGGGGTAAGGCACTCTTGTCTCGACCCCTAGAAGGTTCACCCCTCCTTTTAAAAGTGTCACCTCTGCCTCTAGATCAAACCATTATTTGTATCAAGCAGAAGTGATTGTTAGTTGTAATTCAATATTCAATCGAACAAGGAGACATGCAAGTATACACCAAGATCACAGTGCGAGTCACAGTTTAATCATGCTTGCGGGATAAGGGTCTGCGGTTCGCACAATTTTCTTGCGGCTGCAGATGAGGCCTTGCGGACCGCATAATATTTCCTTACGGCCGCAGCTCAAAAATCAACATATGCCAACTCTCTGATGATAAAGAAATGGCTGATGTGCGGCCTCAACATGTTTTCTGCGGCGCACATTCTAGTCATAATTTTGTAGACTCTCTGATGACAGTACAAGGGCTGTTCTGTGGCCAGGATGGGAATTCTGCTGTACGCATAATTTTCTTGCGACCGCATATTCCTTCCTCACTAATGTTGCCCTAGAATCAGCTTTTGCGTACTGCAGAATTTTCTTGTAGCCGCAGAAATCAAAAAGACATGAACAGTCCAGTATTCCTATCTAGGTTTTGCAATTTTTGTGCAAATTTTGACAGGGTAACAGCTTAAAGGCATTAAAATACATAGACCCAGTCGCCATAGAGCATGCACTAGTTAACCACTACAGATTTACCCCCACATGGATACACAATTGAATTCTATTGATAAATGGCCTAAAATTGACAAAATCTACAAATTAAAAGAAAAGGATTAACAAGAAATTGAAGCATATCAGATGAATGAGTGTGATGAGTGGCTGATCAAATATGTTGTATGAGTGCCCATATAGATTCACCAAGAAACTTCAAAAGATTACTGTGATTGTGCTCAGAGAGGGAAAAAACGTAACAGTAGTCCCTAGCCTTCTATTTATAGTACTTGGTTTTTCTAAGGGCAAGAGAGGCGAGTGCGGTCGCACAAATTCATGTGTGATCCGCACTCTGTTACGTGAGGCTTCAATTGTGGTTCTCCATCTGCGGTCTGCAAAACTCTACGTGTGGCCGCAGATTTTTTATTGCGGCCGCAGGTTTCTTCTTGTCGTCGCACATTGACCATTCTCTAACAGACTAACTTTAGAGAGTTTGCATTTTGAATCCTTCATTTGTGCAGTCTGCAAGGTAATTATGCAGCCGCAGTGCTCTTTTGCTATAGCACTCCAAATTGTGCGGTCCGCACAAATCAATTGCGGTTCGCACTTCTTTCAATACTTAGCCTCATTTTCGTCCATAGTTCTTATAAGTCACACTCAACCCTGCAGCACACTTCAAATCAAGTTACCGCAAAAATAACACCTAAATGCAAAAGAAAAACAAACGAAAGGAAAAGAAACATGGGTTGCCTCCCAAGAAACGCCGATTTAACATCGCGGCACGACGCAGAATACCATCAATTGAAATGAATGACCATCACGACGTGGCTATCTCCAACTTTTCCAAAATAGTGCTTCACCCGGTGACCATTGACTCAGAATACTTCATTGTTTTTGTTCTTCAAGTCCAATGCACCAAAAGGTGCCACACCGATAATTTCAAAAGAACCACTCCATTTAGACTTTAACTTCCTAGGAAATATCCTCAACCTTGAGTTAAACAACAACACAAGATTTCCTTCCTTGAACTCTTTATTCCAAATGTATTTGTCATGAAGATATTTCATCTTTTCTTTGTACAAGAACGAACTTGCATAAGCATGGTACCGGAACTCATCCAATTCATTCAAATGTGCAACCCTCAAGTTAGCGGCTATATCCCAATCAAGATTCAACTTTTTTAGAGCCCACATGGCCTTGTGCTCAAGTTCCACCAGAAGATGGCAAGCTTTTCTGAACACCAACTAGTATGGCGACATTCCGATAGGTGTATTGTAAGTCGTCTGATAAGCCCATAATGCATCTTCAAGCTTCTTGAACCAATCTGTCCGGTTAGCATTCACTGTTTTGGACAAATTTCTCTTTATCTCCCGGTTGGAGACTTCCACTTGACCGATAGCTTGTGGATGATAGGGAGTCGTAACTTTATGAGTAACACCATACTTGCTAAGTAAAGTGTGGAAAGCTTTGTTGCAAAAATGTGACCCCCATCACTTATAATAGCCCGCGGAGTACCAAACCTTGTGAAAATATTCTTCTTAGAGAATGCCACCACACGTCTCGCCTCATTGTTTGGTAGAGCAACGGCCTTAACCCATTTGGACACATAATCAACCGCGACCAAGATGTAGGTATTTCCACAAGAACTTACAAAAGGGCCCATGAAGTCAATACCCCACATATCAAAAATATGAATTTCCAATGGTAGTGAGAGGCATTTTATTTTTCTTGGAGATTCCACCGACCCTTTGACATTCATCACATCTTTTCACTAGCTCACTAGCATCCTTATAAATAGTAGGCGAATAGAAACCACAAATAAGCACTTTGGTTGCCTTTCTAGCTCCACCATGATGACCAACATATGGTGAAGAATGACAAGCCCCAAGAATTTCACCTTGCTCTTCTTCCAGTACACATCTTCTAATCACCCCATCCGTACAAATCCGGAAAAGGTATGGTTCATCCCAATAATAATCTTGACAATCCGGTTTGAGCTTCTTCCTTTAGTTTGAAGAGAACTCATCCGGGATGATACCACATACAAAATAATTTGCTAGATCCGCGAACCATGGCACCTCTTTCATTTAAATAGCCAAGGGTTGCTCATCGAGGAAGGAGTCATTGATTTCAAGGCCATCATGCGGCCTCCCCTCCTCCTCCAAACGAGACAAGTGATCCGCCACATGATTTTCACTCCCTTTTCTATATTAGATGTTAATATCGAACTCTTACAACAAAAGCACACATCTCACCAACCGAGCTTGGAAATCTTTATTGCTCATAAGATAACAAAGTGCCGCATGATCCGTGTGGACAATGACCTTTGCACCCATCAAATACGGGGGGAACTTCTCAATTGCAAACACAATGGCAAGGAGCTCTTTCTCTGTAACGGTATTGTTGACTTGGGAACTATTCATGGTCTTACTGGCATAGTATACTGGGTGAAAAATCTTGTTGATGCATTGCCCCAAAACAGCCGCTACATCATTTGCATCACATATGAGTTCAAAAGGGACACTCCAATTTGGAGCGGTGATGATGGGAGTAGTTGTCAAATTGAACTTTAACAATTCAAAATCTCTTATGCAATCATCATTGAAGTTAAACTTAGCATCTTTCTCAAGAATCTTGCACAACGGTTTCACCACCTTAGAGAAATCTTTGATGAAACACCAGTAAAACACCGCGTGGCCTAAGAAACTCCACACACCCTTCACCGAGGTTGGAGGTGGAAGTTTAGAAATCACCTCAATCTTTGCCTTGTCAACTTCAATTCCATTCTTTTAAATTTTGTGGCCAAGGACAATGCCTTCCTCTACCATGAAAAGACACTTCTTCCAATTGAGCACCAAATTTTGTTTCTTCACATCTTGCCAACACTTTATCTAAATTTGCAAGACAATCATCAAAGGAATCTCCAACCACCAAGAAGTCATCCATGAAAGCTTCAAGGTAGTCCTCCACCATGTCCGTGAAGATAGCCATCATACACCTTTGAAAAGTTGCTGGTGCATTGCACAAACCAAATGGCATCCTCTTGAAGGCGAAAGTACCATAGGGAAATGTAAAGGTTATTTTCTCTTAATCCTCCGGAGCAATAAGAATTTGGTTGTAGCCCGAATACCCGTCAAGAAAGCACGTCCGGCCAATCTATCAAGCATTTGATCTAAGAAGGGAAGTGGAAAATGATCCTTCCTTGTGACTTTGTTGAGCTTATGATAGTCCATACACACTCTCTAGTCGGTCACCGTTCTTGTAGAAATCAACTCATTCTTGTCATTGGTGACCACCGTCATGCCCCCCTTCTTCGGGACACATTGAATCGGAGAAGTCCACGAACTATCGGAGATGGGGTAGACAACCCCGACATTCAAACACTTGATAATCTCCTTTTTGACAACTTCTTGCATAGCCTCATTGAGTCTCTTTTGTTTTTCAATAGATGGTTTGGCGCCTTCCTCCAAGTTGATCTTATGCATGCAAAATGCGGGGCTTATCCTTCGAATATCCGCCAATGTCCACCCAATAGCCTTCTTCCTCTTTTGTAGCACCGCCAATGTAGAATCTACCTACACGTTAGTCAAACAAGAGGAAAGAATAACCGGTAAAGTAGAACAAGGGACAACAAATTCATACCGAAGACGTGGAGGCAATGGCTTTAACTCCAAGGTAGGAGGCTCTTCAATGGAAGGCTTTGTATGAGGAGTTGTCCTATTTTCAAGATCCAAAGATAGTTTCTGGGATGCATAATTCTACGACCCCATTCCTTGCAAAGAGTTCACACATTCCATGAAGCCATCCATTTCGTCATCATCAAAGTTGAGCAAGACGGCCTCCAACATATCACCAACATTGATTATGGCACTTGTATCATCAATAATAACATCAGTCACCAAGTCCACAAAAGAGCACACCTCGTTGACATTTGGTTGCCGCATGGACTTACACACATGGAAAACCACTTGTTCATCACCCACCCGAAAGGTGAGTTCTCCGGCTTCAACATCACAAAGAGCCTTTCCCATAGAAAGGAAAGGTCTTCCAAGAATAATCGGCACCTCATAATCAACTTGACAATCTAGAATGACGAAATCCCCCGGAAGAATGAATTTATCAACACGAACCAAGACATCCTCAATCACTCCTAAAGGTCACTTCATAGTACGATCAGCCATTTGCAATCTCATAGAGGTGGGTCTTGGTTGCCCAATCCCAAGGTCTTAAAAACCGAATAGGGAATCAAATTGATACTTTCCCCAAGATCACAAAGAGCTTTAGCAAACTCGGCACTCCCAATTGTACGAAAGCACCGGGATCCTCCAACTTTGGAGCCATTGAATGCAAAATTGCACTCACTTGATGATTGACTTTGATAGTTTCAAAATTCATTGACCGCTTCTTCATCACGAGATCCTTCATAAACTTTGCATAACTAGGCATTTGTTCCAAAGCTTCAACTAATGGCACATTGATTGAGAGACTATTCATCATTTGAATGAACTTTTTGAATTGACTCTCGCATTTTGTTTGGCAAGTCTTTGAGGGTATGATGGTAGAGGCTTAGGCAATGGTGCCTTAGCCTTTTGTACTTCTGGCTCCGGTATGTCAATAATTTGATCCCTAGACGGGTTCACCTCCTCTTGAGTATCTTCCACACTATCATCAATATCAATCCAAACTTCATCATTTCATTGCACCACATTACTCGGGACCTCTTCTTCTTGTACCACTTGCTCATCATCCACAAGTTGCTTTTGACTTGAGGTGGGTGCATTCCCACCTCTTTCACTTCTTGTAGTAACGGCCATGGCATGCCCCGTGTTATTTCCACCCTTTGGGTTTACTATCGTGTAGCTTGGTAGTACCCCTTTAGGATGAGAATTTAGAGCTTGAGAGATTTTCCCCATCTGAACTTGTAAGTTGCGGATTGATGGGTTGTGTGAGGCAAGTTGGGCATCCGAATCGGAATTCTTTTCCATAATTTGCTTGAACATGTTCTCAATGCTCCCCATCTCATTGTTTGAAGAACTTGGACCATGGGAAGGATAAGGAGGCAGTTTGCTCGATTGTTGATACATCGGAGGCCTTTGAAAACCCGACCCCCGATTGCCTTGATTATTGTTCCATCCGCCTTGATTGTACCCCCCCCCCCCCCATTTCCTTGATTATTTCCACTCCAATTTCCTTGATTGTTGTTGTTACGCCGATTCCCTTGATTGTTGCCACCACTCCAATTTCTTTGGTTGTTAGAAATCTAATTGCCTTGATTGTTTTGAGGTCGGCATTATTGTTGGTTTGGTCCTTGGAAGTTGTTTCGTTGCCCTTGAAAGTTGTTCACATATTGCACCTCCTCTTCTTGTTCATTGAAAGAATCATCTTGATCAAAACCACTTTCCCCAGGCATATAATTCTCCACTCGATGTTGCACTTGTGGACCTTTTTGTTCACCATCATGTTCACTCCCTCCATGGTATTTACTTGCTTAGGATTTTTCATTTGTTGAAGTTGAGCCTTTGCTAATTGATTTATGGTGGTAGTCAATTCGGCAATGGCTTGCCCATGGTCATGCAACTCTTTGTGAAGGTAGATCACGTCGGGATCGCCTTGTGGAACATTAGCCCGAGATTTCCACGCCGATGATGTTTCTGCCATTTCATCTAAAATGTCACACGCCACCGCATAAGGCGTAGTCATGAAATTCACACTAGCAAGTTGATTCACTACAAATTGGTTGGTTGTGTTAATCCTACGATAGAAAGTTTTTGAATCATATTCTTTGTCATATCGTTGTTGGGACATTCTTTAACCATTGTTCTATACCGTTCCCATATCTCATGTAGTGTTCATTTGGCTCTTGTTTGAATGCCAAAATTTCATCCTGTAGTGTAGCCATGTGCCCCGGGGAGAAGAACTTAGAAATAAACTTTTCCGCCAACTCATCCCAAGTGTGAATGGAATGGTTTGGAAAATGTTCCAACCAATCTAAAGCTTTCCCCCGTAGAGAGAAGGGAAAAAGCCTTAGCCTCAATGTATCCTCGGAGATAGTTTTTTGTTTGCTCCCCCAGCAAGTGTCCACAAACCCCATCAAATATTCGTATGCATTTTGACTTGGAGCACCGGTGAAGAAACCTCGTTGCTCTAGAAAAGTGAGCATCACATTGGTGATTTGAAAGTTGCCCGCCCTAATACGGGGAGGGACTATTGCATTAGCATATCCTTCATTGGGTAACACCCGGTGTGGAGCCGCTCGTGGTGGAGGTGGGGGTGGAGCAGGGACATTTTCATAAGGCACTCAGCCTCTTCTATTAGCTTGAGGTTCAAGAGGAACCTCATCAACTTGCTCATCCTCGACGTCCACATCCCCCAAAGCAATATTTCTCAGCTTATTGTTTGCCGCCATAATTGTACCTAAAATTGTTTCACATAAGTTAGTAACAACGGAATGAAAAGAAGATAGTCCAAAAACAAACCCAAATATATAGCTAACACCATTTTTAACTGTCACGACCCAAACCAATGGGCCGCGACGGGCACCCGGTGCCTTACTCAACCGAGTACCAACGTAACGTATCTTTCGTATCATATTATCATAGGTAAATGAACCAGAAAGGCTTTCATGAGACAACTAGAACAAAGCATGAGAGAATACTTGACAAAGGATGACCCAACATGATATACCGACTTATACGTATGACGTACGAGCCTATAAGGCCGAGATGATCCTTTATATACTCAAAACATAGGTTGTCAAGGCCATACAAGTATCCATATACATGACATCTATCTACAAGTCTCTAAGAGTACATAAATATCATAAAGGTCAGGACAGGTCCCCACCATACCATCAATACATGTCCAAATCATACTAACCAAATAGGAAACTCCTGAGCAAATGGAGCGCACCAACACCTTCCGCTGAGCTGATAGCTTACTTGGAGGACTCTCAACCTGTCTATCGGGACCTGCGGGCATGAAACATAGCGTCCCCAGACAAAAGGGACGTCAGTACAAATAAAGTACTGATTATGTAAGGTACGAAAGCAGTATATAATAGACATGAAGAAAACATGAAGTAAAAGACAACCTGTAAATCTGAGTAGCTCTGTGAATCATGAAACATTTATAATGTCATGCATATGTGTATAAATGTCATACCATGCGTAGGTATATGCATACATAACATCATCAAGCCTCTGAGGGCATCCCATCATATCATCTCGGCCACTGTGGGCAAAATCATCAACGTATACCAGCTGATCAGGTGGTGGTGCGTATATAACGCCATAACCTTTCCTCATACCCTATATATATATATATATATATATATATATATATATATATATATATATATATATATATATATATATTGTCATGGTCGATGTGCATGTATAACTGAATGTAATGCATAAGAAGTGAGTTAATAAGATTTCTCGATATGTCAAAAGATCAATATGCCTTCGGATAAATTTTATCAACTACGCATTTTTCTGAGACCCATGAGCAGAAGATATAATAAGAAGACACATGGGGAATCAAGAACATAGACACCCCTAGTACTTCTAAGAATAGAGTCATTTATGAAAGTTGTACATTAGCTCGTTTCGTTTGTATCATATGGATCATGCCAAAAGGAAAGAAGGGATAGCCTAAGCATACCTAAGCCGATTCTCTTAATAATCCCTCTAGCCCACGTCTTTTGCGAAAAACACGTAACGGCGGATCGAAGTAGGGAAAAATCCTTATGATATTCTTGAGAAAGATTGTACTGTGCTCTCTTAGAATTGCATCTCACACTGTTGTAGCGTTATAAGGATTTCATATGAAGTCTTGTTGAGATTTTCCATTTGTTACTAGCAAGCTTATACATCTTACTTTAATTGTCTTTATCAAATAAAGTGGGTGTGGGCCCCACTTAGGTGATTACTTTGCCCAAGAATCCCCTATCTATGACACCTAGTTACATGAACTAAGAGTCACTTATTTGGCTTGATTAATAACTCCATTTGCTGCCACGTTGGGAGGTTAATTAAACTTATCCCAAGACTTTAATTACTTAAAATATTAATCACTTTTAACACACTTTATACACCTTACTATCATGGTCATTTTGTACCTTGTATGGCACTAGTCCATAAATATGGGGTATTATAGCTTGGACCGTTCATCTCAAAATATCAAACTTCGACGAAACTCATTTTCTTCGATTCGCTTACCCTCTCACCTTCACGAATTTACTTATCACTTGTTTGAAATAGCATAATATTTATAACCTCAAAATAATCTTGTCCTTGAACTGATGTCAATTATCTTACGACAAATCCAACGTATAATACTACGGCGTGCAACATCGTCGTAATACTACAGTGTGTAACATCGACGTAATACTGCGGAGTGTAACATTAACTCCTCGGCAACGGCGCTAAAAATTGGTCACATCCAAAGCACACCTCAAAAGAGATATGAAAAGGTCGTATGCAATAATAAAAACCTAACTAAGAGTCGGGATCGAATCCATAGGGAGCTAAGATGGAAGTTAGGAGTATATATTTCAAATGAGCAATTGGAGTATCTAGATTTCACTTCCACAACAAGGATTCTTTTTCTATTTCTAATGTTACTCTAATGATTGCAAAATAAAGAACGAAGACTATAGATAATTGTTTTTAAGATTTTTCCAAATGGATAAAAAAACTAGGGTTGTGACTATGACCTAGGTATTTGCCTAATGGGATAAAGACCTTAATGCTTGTTTTGTTGATTGGGGTGTATAGTAGCTCACAACTCTATATTATCCACTCAATACCTCTCGGTCAGAAAGTGGTTTTGCCCAATTTGGCTTTCTCAAGACCAAATGGGTATCAACCAAAACAGTTGATAAGAGCTCAAGGCGGGTTACTACTATCTCTAGGTTGAACCCTTTAATTGGGATAATCAATCTCTCAATTGACCCAATTCTTTGTTAGCTAAGTTATCCTAGACTAGGTCCCTCTTTCTCAAGTAGAGACTAAGTCAAATAGGCATGAATCAATGTTTGCAATCATTAATTCTACAACTGAAGCATGAACTAAGCCAAATAATCAACACCCAATCATAAACAAATACTAAATTAATCACCCATAAGGTTTACACACTAGGGTTGGGGCACAACCTTATTAGAAGTCTAGCTACTCATAATAAAAATTTCAGAAAATAGAGAAGAAAAGCTAATTAAACTCATAATGGAAGATTAAAATAAAGAAAGCTAATGTTAAAATACCAAAATAATGTAAAACTTCCTAAAGTAGTAAAGAAAAACGGCTACAGCAACTTCAAAGGTTCAAACTTAACCTAATTTTGTGAAACTCATCTATTTATACAAAGCTAAAAATCTCGGATAAAAATGCCCCTCGAGAGGTTTTGCGGCTACACAATTCCATGTGCGGTCCGAAGATTTCTTCATCTAGCAGGAACAGGAGTTCTGCGGCCCACATTTCTGAACTGCGGCCGCGAAGCATTCTTCTGCCGCCGCACATTTCTGGATCGTGGCCGCAAGGCAACTCTTCTGCGGTCCGCATAATTAGGACTGCGGCTGCAAGGCACTCTTCTACGGCCGCACAATTCTTGTGCGGTCCGCAATTCATAGAGGCTCCTGGACTTGGTCTTTTTGCATGCTCTCTTATCTTCAACTCTTAGCCCAGCTTTGCGGCCGCACAATTCATGTTCGGTCCGCACTTTGCGCAAATGTCTGCTTAATTCTTCCTCTTGGTTTGCGATTGTAGATGGAATTCGGTCCACAATTACTTCTGCGGACCACACATTTGTGCTTCTGCGCCCTTTATTGCCTTGTGCTTCGGACTACTCTGTGTTGAGTCTGATTTCGTCTTGGGAGACCAACTTCCAGCATTCGTGCAATTTTGCACAATTTCATTAAATTCGGGAACACAATTCAATGCATTTAGATTGAAACAAAAGCTAAAAGGCGCTAATAAGCAATCAAAATCTCCACTTATCATGTCCCTCTTTGGCAATAGCTTAGGGGCTCCCGGTATCTCGTCAACTCATTCTTGATGTTCTTTCATCTGATCTCTGAGTGCTTTGTTTTCCTTCTCCATTTCTTACATCATCTTTAGGATGGCGGCGAGGTCATTATCACATGCACTGTTAGTAACATTGTGAGTTATACCTGGTGTTGGAGGGTCTGGTTGGTCGTCCTGTTCTTCTGCCCGTGGCGTTATGCAGGTTCTTGCGATCTCCGTTATAGTGCACGAGGTGGGCCTGTTAAGTACGCTTACTAGCGTGTTGGTCAGCCATGCTTCGAGGAGCTTCTTCACGGCCAGTGGTGTTCCTTCCTCTGTGGACGTGGAGGTCCCTCTTCCGTTTGGTTTTGATATGCTACAATGGGGGAGGTGACCTCTCGCGTCTGGGAGAGGCGGTAGGTGTCACGTCCTCGCCTAATGTCTCACAGCTTTCATTGATAGCGTTCATGAGGTTTCTAGGGATATCACATGTTATTCTAGTCCTCTCTCCTTGGTTACCTGCCATGTAGGTTCTTGTACGTGCAAAGAAAGAAATAGATCTTGGGGTTTGTGAGGTTGGTGGCTCACGTTAGCAGCAGATCTAAAGGAGACTAAAATTAACTAAGAAATTCCAACAGATGGCACCAAACAGTTTAAACAAAAAATATTGATTTTGGCTCAACCAATTATATTTACACAAAGGAGGGTTAATCTTAGTTAAAAATAATATTCAAAAGAAAAGATTGCCGATGCCAAGGCAAAGTAACTAGTATATTCGGTCTATATGGTAAGGAATATGAGCAATGGTAGCAGTATTCAGTGATCGAAAAAGATGAAATATGGCATTAAATAATACTAATAAATAACAATAAATGGCATTTAGGTAAATAAAATGCCTGAGTCACCCGAAAGGGGGGAGATCAGTGGTTGTTCTTTATGACAATTATGAATGATTAATAAGCCTTCGAACACTTGTATTGTTCTTGGATTCGATGGAAATGCTAGACAAGCCTTTTGGTAAAAAGTGTTAGGACCGAAAAAAGCAGGTGTCATGCAAAAACTAGCAAAGCAAATCTTGAACGACGATAAATCATATAACAAAGAGTAATATACCAAAAGAGACACAAACATATAATGTGGTTCGGTCAACTGACCTATATCCACGGCGGAGTTGAACAATCCACTATATAAAAGAGACTACAAAATATCGAGAGAACAACCTCACGAAAAGGCAAACACAAGTGACACACTAATGCTTGTCCTGTAAAGTTCTCCCCCTAAACACGACTCTCAAACCTCATATGGCTACATTGTGGATGTTACAGAATGAGAAGGAAGGATCCTCAATTTATAGAAGTCCAAACGTTTTCCTACAAGAAAAAGGACTAGCCAAATATTAGAGATTTGTAATTTTCTTCTACAAGAAGGAAAACCCAATTAAGTTAAATATGTTGCTCTTTCTTTCAACAAATAGAAAAATCAAATATGGCAAAAAAATTATAGCAAACACCTAACAAAAAGGTAGTTTTTGTAAATATGCGATAAGACCAGATTCTCTCTACAAAGTCAATGTCTTCTTTACAAAATGAATATCCTCCTCTTATCATTGAGTCTCTTTCTATATATAGGGAACATGTTCCTAGAAACCCTAATAGTACAAGTGCAGAGAATATCCACTAGAATATTCTCTTTAGTGTCCGATCTTGGAACTTTTCCGTTATAACTTTATCAAGAGTGTTCGACCTTGACCTCGATCTTTGATAACTCCTTGGCCGCTACCTTCATTATTCCTTTAACCACTTCGACACATAGTGGCGTGTGAGTGCCTCACTAATGCTATCATGACTTAAGCATTTCAGAGATGAATTTTGACTCATGCAGGCATCACGTATTTTCTATGCTAGATATGGTGTCAACTTTTTTGATAATTATAATTTAACCATTCAAACTTTCTAAAATAATTTGGAAAGCTAAAAGGGATATCATATTGGCAATTGCGAATTGTTTTCAAAAGAAAAATATGTTGTACCGCTCGCCTTTTGTTGGCCCAAGATCAGTTGAAGTTTTGAAGAATGACAAACGAACTCAGTGAAGGACCAGGTTCATCTAAGGAGACACAGTTGTTATGGCCCATACACATGAGATGCACGTGAAGAAGATAAGTCCTTGAGATCAAGCAGCAATATCTTGATGAATATCTTCTGAACTGATCGAAAAGATTGCATATAGGATAAGGAGTTGAAGTCTCCTTATGAAAAGAGAATTACATCCGGATCAAGAATATGGATTAGGAGTTAGAGTTGTTCTTGGACTCGAATTGTCAAAGGATCCACAATTCGAGTTCTTATCAAACTCTGATTACTAACTCTATAAATATAACGATTGTTCTCTTTTACAGGTGATTGCACATAAGCAGAAGTTAAGAATATTTGAGAGCAAAAAGATCAAGTCTGATTTGCAAGCAACATATGCGAGATACAAGTGTGCACGTCAGAAGCTACATGAACTAAGATAGAAGAACCAGTTTCATCATTGTGTTTATTCTAAGTCTAGTTCAATTGTAGTAGGTTTTCATATTGTACCTTTCAGCTTTCTTAGAAGCAATTGTATTAGGTACTCTGAGTATTCAAGTTAGAGTTAACTTGAAAGTGTCGCAACAGTTGAGGCTGTGTGCTACACTAGGATTAGAGTTAATCCTTAGGTTTACAAAGAGTTTTGTAAATGCAGTTTTTTGCTCAGTGATTTTAGTGGAGTTGGGAAAATCCTACTGAGTAGTAGGTCGTGGTTTTTTCACCTTTTGAGCCAAGTGTTTTCCACGTAAAAATCTCTGTGCAACTTTACTTTCAGTATTTATTATTCCGCAAACTGCTGTAGTTAGAACACTTAGAAGAACCAGGTTCTTCTAACGCGAAAATTAGGTACCACACAAATCACCCCCCCCCCCTCTTGTGTGGTATTGACGTTTATAACATCAATTGGTATCAGAGCCAGGTTATCCTTGAAGAGGTTAACACCTAAGGAAAAGATCAACATGAGTGCACCACCTGGGAACTGGGAAGGGCAATCCACTGCCAGGCCTCCTCTCTTCAATGGCCTCTACTACTCCTGGTGGAAAAACAGAATGAGGGACCATATAATGGGCGAAGACTATGAGCTTTGGGATATCATCACTGATGGTCCTTTAGCCATAACCAAGAAGAATGCTGAAGGAATGGATGTTCCAAAGACAAGAGTAGACTGTACTGCTGAAGACCTAAGGAAATGGGAGAAAAATGCAAAAGCCAAGAAATGGTTAGTGTGTGGACTTGGTCCTGATGAGTACAGCAGGACTCAAGGCTGTACTACTGCCAAGGATATTTGGGACACTTTACAAGTGGCTCATGAAGGAACACCTCAGGTGAAGAGGTCAAGAGGAACACTGCTGTATTCTCAATATGAGAATTTTACTATGAAGGATGGAGAAACTATCCAAGAAATGTATACCAGGTTCACTACACTGACAAATGAACTTGAGTCTCTTGGAAGGATTATCCTGGAAGAAGACAAGGTGGAGAAGATTCTAACTAGAGTTCTGCCAATCTCCTGGGAAAGCAAAATCACTGCCATTCAGGAATCCAAGAACATTGCTACTTTAAAGTTGGATGAACTGATTGGAAATCTCACTGCCTATGAATTGAGAAGGCAAACAATGAAGATGGATGCTCCAAAGAATGAAAGAAGTCTGGCTCTCAGAATTTCAGAAGGATCAGATCTTGAAGATGATGAAATGGCTATGATAACTAGAGATTTCAAGAAATATCTTATGAGAGAAAGGTGCTTCAAAAGGACAACATTCAGCAACCGAGTGCTCCTGAGAACAACCTAATGAGGGTGTACGAAGTGTGGAAGACTGATCAGTAAACTGCCNTTTGGGAATTTTTTCCAACTAATATTTCACTGTAGTAACTAACTATTATATACATCCATACAAAATAATAACTATGACCACTCTATGTTCTAACATGTACACTTTGGTCCTAACTAATTGGATAAACAAACTAACTAGTCCAAGTCTAATTACAAGTAACTTCCAATACTCCCCCTCAAGCGGGTGGATGAAGAATGTTCAAGACACCCAGCTTGCCTAGTAAAAAATGATGTTGCCCTGAAGGTAATCCTTTTGTGAGAAGATCAGCTTGCTGATCCTTAGATGACACATATTGAGTAGTGACCAGTCCTCTTTTGATGTGTTCTCGAATGAAATGGCAATCGATCTCAATGTGTTTAGTCCGTTCGTGGAAGATAGGATTAGCAGCTATTTGCATTGCTGCTTTGCTGTCACAAAACAGTGAGATTGATTGCACAATGGATACTCCTAATTCTGAAAACAAACCAAGCAGCCATACAACTTCAGAAACTGCTGATGCCATGCTGCGATACTCTGCCTCTGCACTGCTCCTTGACACACTGTGCTGCTTCTTTGACCTCCATGATATTAGGGAATCACCAAACTTGACTGCATAACCACTAACTGATCGTCTTGTCATTGGACAAGCTGCCCAGTCTGAGTCGCAAAAAACAGTTAAAGTATCTGCCTCCCCTCTCTTTAACAAAATACCCATGCCTGGTGTAGACTTAAGATATCTTACCACCCTAAGAGCAGCATCCATATGGGACTTCTTAGGCATTTGCATAAACTGGCTCAGACTCTGCACTGCATAGCTGATATCAGGCCTAGTGACAGTAAGATAGAGAAGTTTCCCTATCAATCTCTGATAACTTGTGGCATCTGTCAAGGGATCTGCTTCTTCAAGCCCAACAGCTTCATCATACTCGACTGTTGTGAGTTTCTGATTGATCTCAAGAGGTGTTAGCTGGCTTGGCACCACTCAATCCCAGCTCAGAAATCAGTTCCAAAGAATATTTTCTTTGGTTAAGTAAGATCCCATGTTTGGATCTCAAAACCTCAATGCCTAAAAAATATCTCAATTCACCCAAGTCTTTAAGTTTGAATTGCTGATATAGGGATGCCTTAGCTTCATCAATCAACTCTTTATTGCTCCCGGTCAATAATAGATCATCCACATAGATAAGAATGATCACAATATCTGATCCTGACTTCTTGGTGAACATAGAGTAATCAAAAGTACTCTGCACATAACCTGCACTTACCAGGGCTTCTGTGAGCTTTAGATTCCATTGTCTGGATGCTTGTTTGAGCCCATATAGAGATTTTAGAAGTCTGCATACCTTCTGCTCCCCCTGCCTTTGAAATCCCTGTGGCAAGTCCATATATACTTCTTCAAACAAGTCTCCTTGAAGAAAGGCATTAAACACATCCATCTGGTATAAGGTCCAATCTTTTGAAGCTGCCAAGGCTATCACAGACCTTACTGTCACCATTTTTGCTACTGGTGAAAAGGTCTCGTGATAGTCTAGTCCCTCCTGTTGATTGTACCCTTTAGCCACCAATCGAGCTTTGAATCTCTCTACTTCCCCATCAGCTTTGTATTTTATTTTGTAAACCCATTTAGAACCAATAGAAGTTTTTCCAGGAGGCAGGTCTACTACCTCCCATGTCTTGTTATCCTCTAGAGCTTGTACCTCCTGTTGCATAGCAGTAATCCACCTCTCATCTTGGACAGCTTCCTTGAAAGTATAAGGTTCTTTTAACACTGAGAAGACAGAGACATAGTTCTTGTACTTAGGGGACATCTTCTCATATGACAAAAAATTAGATATTGGATAATTACACTGTGAGGATTTCTGAAGTTGCACCACATAATCCTTTTGCCATATAGGAGGATGTTTTACTCTTTGAGATTGCCTTCCATGCACAGACTGTCTATCAGATATATTGGAAATTGATTCATCTCTTGGAGTGGCAATATCTGGAATAGCAATGTTCTCCAACTCAACATGATCATTGTGTGTTTCTACATCATGAATGTTCATTGCTGTTTCATCTGCATCAAATTCATCTGCTCCATCATCAGCACCATGATGATCTAGGACTGGTTCATCAGGAATAGAACTTCTTGGTTCTTCCTGTGTGACTTGATTTTCTTCTGAATGTATGACTATTGGTTCAATTGCCTCAGAGGTTAATAGATCAAGCTGCAAAAAACTGGTCTCCAGAGTGTCCTGTAGGTTAGATTGTGATTGCATTTCCCTGAATGGAAATTCAGATTCCCTGAATGATACATCCCTGCTAACAAAGAAACGTTTAGTGGTTAAATCATATAACCTATATCCCTTTTGGGTGGTGGAATATCCCATGTGTACAGCCTTTCTAGATCTAGCAGCAAACTTATCCTCTATCACCAAGTTAGTTGCATAACATAGACATCCAAAAACTCTTAGATGAACTATGGAGGGTTCTCTACCATGCAACACAGCAAAAGGGTTCTTTCCATCTAAGATCTTAGAAGGTAGTCTGTTTATGATGTACACTGCTGTTTGGACACATTCCCCCCAAAAGAGGCTTGGAACATTACTTTGAAATCTTAGAGCTCTAGCAGTGTTAAGTATGTGTCTATGTTTCCTCTCAACTACCCCATTCTGTTGAGGAGTATGGACACAACTACTTTGATGAATGATGCATTGCGATCTTAAAAGATCACTCCATGTTTATTAAAAAACTCTGTCCCATTGTCAGTTCGTAAAATTTTAACACAAGTATCAAACTGTGTTTTAACCATGCGCACAAAAACTGCTTCAGAAATATAATAGTTTCATTCTTAAACTGCATCAGAAAAATCCAAGTACCTCTTGAGAAGTCATCAACAACTGTAAGGAAATAGTGTTTCCTGTCATGAGTTGCCTTTCTATATGGTCCCCAAACATCCATGTGAACAAGTTCAAAAGGTCTACTACTCTTTTTTTCACTATCTGGGAAGCTTAACCTACACTGTTTTGCCAAGGGGCAAACAGAACATTTATTTTGTATCTCATTATCTACTTTATTCTGCAAGAAGGAAACATGCTGCATTACTGGAATACTGGCATGGCCCAGCCTCATATGCCACAAATTTCCTGTATCTTCAGCTATTGCATTCACACCAACATGAGCTGCTAGTTGTCTGATTCCTCTTCCCTTCAGCACATATAGTCCTTCATCTTCCTTACCAATCGCCTTCACCCTGCCATTGTAAAGATCCTGAAACACACATAGTTCAGGTAAAAATATGGCAGCACAACTTAGATCTCTGGTTAGTTTGGACACTGACATTAGGTTGAACTTAAAGTCAGGCACATGAAGTACATTTTCCAGCTTATCAAAGTCTGACAGAAAAGAACTTCCAATGTGTTCTATTTTTGCACAACCACCATTTGTCAGTGTAACCTTTTCCCTTCTCTTATCAGTTATTCTACTTACATCACTCATCAAGTTCAAATTAGATGATATGTGGTGTGTTGCTCCTGAGTCCACAATCCATACATCTTTCAGACCATTCAAGGCTTCTGCATTAGAAGATAGTGCAGCCCATCTATCTCTTAGTTTATTCAAAGCCTCTACATTACAGGATAATGCAATAGCCTTACCTGCATTTTTAGCCATGGTGATTTCACTTGATGAGTCTTTGTTATTGAGCAATCCTAGAATTTGTTGATATTGAGCCTCCGTAAAGAAGTAGTCTCCCTTGGACTGTGTTGCAGCTTGTGAAGGTTGAGTTGTTAACCCTTCTACATGGTTAGCTGCAGTCAGTGTTCCTCTAGGTTGAAAGTGTTTTCTTCCCTTAAAGTTTTCTGGATAGCCAATGATTTTAAAACAATTTTCTTTTGTGTGGCCTTTCATATGACAATGGTCACATTGCAGAAATTGCTTTTTTCCTCTGTATCCCTGTCCTCTACCAGCTTGCATAGCCAATGGATCTCCTTTATCAGCCATAAAAACACTTCCCATCGACTGTTGACTTTCATCTTGAATGATCAGTGCATATGCTTGATTAAGGGTTGGTTCAGTAGTTTTCATTAAAATCTGCCTACGAGCTTGCTCATAGGTATCATTTAATCCATCTAGAAATTGCATCACCCTTTGTTGATGCAGATGAACCATGTGTTCCTTAGATCTAGGACAACCACAGTCTGGGAATGGTACTAGTACATCATATTCAGCCTATAACTCCTTCAACTTAGTAAAATAAACAGACACAGAATCCGATCCCTATGATAGTCTAGAGATCGATCTATGCAATTGAAAAATGCGTACTCGATTCACCTTATCAAAGCGCTCCTTGAGATCCTCCCAGACTGCATGTGCATCCGATACATAGATGATCCCACTGAGCAGGTCCTTTGAAACAGAGTTCATTATCCAGGAATGTACTATCGCATTACAAGTCTCCCACTCCTCCAGTAGAGCATCCTTGTACATCTCCTTAGCACATTTTCCTGTCACAAACTCTAGCTTCCTTTTGGCCTTGAGAGCAAGTCGTATCGATCTACTCCACAGTCCATAGTTCTCTGAGCCTGTGAGCTGAATCGGAATTAGAATCAATCCAGGTGTATCAGAAGGTTGAAGGAAAAGAGGATGCGTATGGTCGATTTTCTCAGCCGCCATTGACGCACAAGTTTCAGATCTCGATCTTCACAATTAAACACAGAATTGTTGGAATCAGCACTGTTCAATTCAATATTGAATAAGAAATTGGTGGAGGAAAGCTTCACGAATCAGTCTCCATGGCTCTGATACCATGTCAAAAACTTAGCCATTGAAGGGAGCTTCAGCGTGAAGAAGAAGAAGACTGTTTTGGGAATTTTTTCCAACTGATATTTCACTGTAGTAACTAACTATTATATACATCCATACAAAATAATAACTATGACCACTCTATGTTCTAATATGTACACTTTGGTCCTAACTAATTGGATAAACAAACTAACTAGTTCAAGTCTAATTACAAATAACTTCCAATATTTGTATTTGATGTTTTTCCAAGAAAAGGAAACAAATATCGTTTCTTCCAAAACTAAACTCAATACTCAGAAATCTATTTTTGAATTTCATTGATTTTTATCAAATGCTCTATCACGTTTGGTTAGGCGCAAAAAAAAAAAAGTGCACACATTTGTGCTGTTGCCACCAGAAGAGCACGTCTCTAGTGATGTGACAAAAGCCGCCGTTACAATCGTCCACTCATAACATAGAAATGTAAATAATTAGAAGGCGACATAATGTTTTCAACTTTAAGCCTTTAGACCATTTATGGATTGCAGCTTTAGTTGCTGCCACTATGAACTGAGAAACTCTTTATTCGCAAAAAATAACAAGTTTCCTAAGAGGAAGAGAAGCCAAAAAGAAAGGAAGTAGGAAAAAAAAGAACAAGTAAAATGTAGGAGCGATGTACTTTCTTTCCTCCTGAAGATAAAGATTAGAGCAGTTTGTTGCATATGATGTAAAACTAGTCACAACTTTAGATAAAAGGAGCTTCCCCCGTACTAGGATTAAATTGCTTAAGAAGGGAACATTCGTCTACATTAACAAAAAAAGGAAATTCCCAACGGTGGACACTGTGATGGCCGGAAACCAAAATAGGTAGTAATACTTTTGTTTAAATACTTTTCAATTAATAGAGTGATGTTGACTAATTTTAAAAGCTAAAGTACCTAGATTAATTCATCTTTTTAAATTTAAAATCTAGATATACCAAAACTACATAGCAAGCAGTACGAGCCATAATTCTACTCATATTACATTGACGGAAAAAATATTTTGGTTATCAAATTAATTTTGTAATTATAGCTTAAATATTTTCACCCATGCCAGCCCGGCCGTGAGCGCAACGGGACGAACCTGATCTTGTGTTAGCTTTACCACTTTATTGGCAGAAAAAAGCGAATGTGGTGATGCGGATTAGAGTGCATTATAATAAGGGCCCGTTTGTTTTTTTCGAAATTATTGTTTGGTCTTAAAAATTTTAAATTTCACTTTGAAGTTGAATTTTGTAATTTTCTCAAATTTAAAAAACTCCAAAAAATTATTTTTCAAAATTTTCGCTTCAAATTACTCATAAAAATTCAAAAACTGTTCCAAATTGTATTCATGTCCAAACACAACTCTAATTGAAATATACTATTTTCACTTTAAAAAAAATTATTTTTTTTCTGAAATTTCGCCATTCTTATGTCCAAACGTCCACTTAGAAAATCATTCCATATATGACAGACAAAATGAGCGGGGTGAAGGCGAGCCGATGGGTGAGAAGATGGCAAAATTCAACTCAATCATACATCTTATTAAAGTTCCAAACCAGTTATATGATTTTTAGTAATTTCTGACCTATGGTAACTCTTTTTGTTTATACAAGCTTGAAGTCGGTTACAGTCGTGAAGTCTCTTGGTCCCGCACCCACTACTATATCCAGATAATGCAAACATACATGTGCCTACCAAATCTTGTATATTCTAATTATAGAACAGCATTAAAGTCTGTTGTTAACTAGGAGTAGAATAAAAGCATCACGGATCAAATTCATCATTGGCTAAATTAAGTAAAGTGGTGTCTTTATTTATTTTTAATTTTATCCACAAATATATACTTTTCCATTATATAAGCGAGTGCTCTACGGAAGAAACACCATTAAATTAAACCTCCAACTTTTACATACAAAATGAAAATGGGACATCCAATAACTGATCAAGTTGTCACCTTTATCTTCTTCTTCAGTTGTATTCTCTTTATCAGCACTGAGTCAACTCAGCCTCCATTTTCATGTGACTCTTTAAACCCAGTTACCAGTTCATTTCCCTTCTGTAACAACTCCTTACCCATCTGCCAAAGGGTAAATGACCTCGTGTCACGCCTTACGTTGGACGAGAAAATACTACAGCTGGTTAATGCGGCACCGGAGATACCTCGACTCGGTATCTCCGCCTATGAATGGTGGTCGGAGGGTTTACACGGCGTTTCTAGGCATGGAAAAGGCACGCTTTTCAATGGCACTATTAAAGCTGCCACCATGTTTCCTCAGATCATTTTAACGGCTTCTACCTTTGATGAAAATCTCTGGTATCGTATTGCTCAGGTACTTTATTATATGTTCTTAATTTGTGGGCTGTCACCATATATATATATTTGTTAAAAGCTCCAAGAAAGATTTCTTCAATTTGTTAGAGAATTCAGGTTCTTGCATGACAGTGTACAGGCCTGCAAGGCTACAACAAAAAGTAACCATTATATTAATTGCCTGATATGGTAATCTAGAAAATAGAGTAACAATTTGTAAAAACCGATTAAATTGCACTGCTAGTAACAAAATACTTTACACTTTCTGTGTATATAATTTGAACTCTTTAAATTTGATACTGCTAGTGCTTTTAACCGGTTATAACATGTTAGTTACCATCTTTTCTACTCTTTTGGCACGAGGGATAAGGGATAGTTAATCGCGGGATTAAATTTGAGATGAGTTTATTCATGTTTGGTTAGGTAAAATCACGGTATAACTTATCCCGGAATTAGCTATCCTGCGATTGTAGTATTATTTTTATCCCTATGAGAAGGTGGGATGGGATAACAATCCTAGGATAATTGATCCTGGAATAACTTGTTTCCCAATCTAACGATCCCTAAGGAGTTTAACACTCTGAGTTTGTAAAATATTTTTACACTATAATTAACGTCACTTAAAGATTAGTTACAGGTGACTTAATGATCTTACAATTGTATGACATACATTAAAATTATATTTACTTGAAAGTATTGGTTTTAAAAAGCTGGACAAATTAAAAATTATGGGACAGAAGTAGTATATTTTGCTTGATAAAAGAGGGAAACATTAGTTTGTTGAGCTTGTTGCTTTGTGTAGGCAATTGGAAAAGAGGCAAGAGCAGTGTACAATGCAGGTCAGCTAAAAGGGATGACATTATGGGCACCAAATATAAACATATTTAGGGACCCAAGGTGGGGAAGAGGGCAAGAAACACCAGGGGAAGATCCCATGATGGTGGGAAAATATGGAGTTGCTTATGTAAGAGGACTTCAAGGGGATAGTTTTGATGGTGGGAAGCTTCAGGATGGGCATCTTCAAGTCTCAGCTTGTTGTAAGCACTTCATTGCTCAGGATTTGGATAATTGGTATAACTTCAGTCGTTACACCTTCGATGCTCACGTAAGTCTTAACTAACTCTGTTGCTGCAGTCTATTGATTTGTTACGATTACATTGTTGATAGCTTTCAAATTAAATGTTCAAGTTTGTATATGGAGGAAATTTCCATTTTTGGCATGGTTTGACATATTGACCTTGAATATGTCACACGGCTTGCATATGAGAGGACGTGTTGCAGAGATAAAATAACTAGAATTAGCTTTAGATGAGACAATTCACGCAATCCGATTAAGTTTTTAGATGGGGTGGTGTTCGCAAACTAATTCAACGAGAATGTTTACAAGAATAGTGTCAGCTAATAAGAGCTCTTCCTTTTATTTTACCTTCAAATTTCTTGTAAAAATTGATGCACGGGGAATTGGTTAATGACATTCTCTTATGGATGTTAATACTACACAATTAATAAGCACATGCATCTGCAGGTTGTGTTTTCCATTTTCTCCCCTTAAATCTTTTATTTCTATGCTAATACATGGAGCTATTCAGGTCATGAAGCAGGATTTGGCAGATTCATATGAACCACCCTTCAAGAGTTGCGTCGAGCAAGGGAAAGCAAGCAGTCTAATGTGTGCTTACAATCTTGTTAATGGGATCCCAAATTGTGCCAACTTTGATCTTCTGACCAAGATTGCCCGTGAACAATGGGGTTTCCAAGGGTAATTTACCAAAAAGAGAAAAAAGTCTTGAATTATGTGTTATTTTATACCTAATTGCAATCTAACTGCATATCTATAAATTCTAACTGGTTTTGTTCTTTGAAGGTACATCGTATCAGATTGTGATGCAGTTGCTATTATGTATACTCACCAAGGTTATGCTAAAGAACCAGAAGATGCGGTGGCTGCAACCCTCAGAGCTGGTAACTGATCTGTTGTCTGCTTCTATTACTTGCTGTTTAAACAACAATTTATTTTTAAAAAATTAAAATACAAAAAGTTTATTTTGCTTGTTTGAGAAATCGAAGATTGAAGCCTCACATCAATTATGTCTTTGCATGCATTGTCCCCTAGTGTTAAGTGTGACACACTATGCATACCGTGAGAGAAAGTTTATTACTATAAAAAAACATTCTCCACTGCGCATGTTTTGAAAAACACAGGACCATTGGCATGCCCATAACTTGGTCCATTCTGTCCTGAAACAGAATAATCTTTTTGCTGATGATCTGTGCATTACTATAATTGGCTAGCTTTCTGGCCCCTATGCATAAATTAGGTGTATATCTGCTAGTCCTTTATTCCAAAAATCTTCTCTCTTTAAGCTTTTTTGTACTATTAGTCGACTTTGAGATTGTTCTGGCATAGCATTTACATGCTAAAGCATCTATGATTGTGATTTACGAGTTTAATACAATACCTTCTGTTGTCTAATCTGAATGTAGCAAAGATGAAAACTAACATGCATGGCTCTTCTTGTTAGTGATGAAATTTGTTCTAGTGGACGTAGTCAAATTGTACTTGTACGACAAAATAATAATAAAAGAGAATGAAGATATTATGGTGCATAATGCGACAATATGAAAAAAAAAAGGGGCATGAAAACAAGAAATTTCTTTCAAATTTATCCAAACTTCATTGATGGAAACTAATCGACTTTGTTCTTGTCAATGAAATTTCAGGCATGGATGTGAATTGTGGTTCCTACTTGAAGTCATACACAAAATCAGCTATAGAAAAGCAGAAAGTAAAAGAATCTGACATAGACAGAGCTCTTCATAATCTCTTCTCCATCAGAATGAGGCTAGGACTGTTCAATGGTGACCCAAGAAAACTGGAATATGGAGACATTTATTCAGCAGAGGTTTGTAGTCAACAGCACCGGGCACTAGCCCTCGAAGCAGCAAGAAATGGCATTGTCCTTCTAAAGAATTCTGCCAAACTCCTTCCACTTTCAAAGATCAAAACAACATCCCTTGCTGTAATAGGTCCCAAAGCAAATGATTCTGAAGTACTTCTAGGTAACTACGAAGGCTATCCTTGCAAGAATGTTACGTTACTCCAAGGACTTCAGGAGTATGTTAAAAACACAATGTACCATCCGGGCTGCAATTTCGTCAACTGTACTTCTGCTGCAATAGATGAAGCGGTTGATATAGCGAAAAAAGCAGACTGTGTTGTACTAATAATGGGATTGGACCAGACTCTTGAAAGAGAGAAGCTTGATCGCACAGAATTGGGGCTACCAGGTATGCAAGAGAGTCTCATTACAGAAATCGCGCAAGCTGCCTCAAAACCTGTTATACTGGTTTTGATGTGTGGAGGTCCAGTGGATGTGTCCTTTGCAAAAGACAACCAAAATATAGGAGCCATTTTGTGGGTTGGTTACCCTGGTGAGGGTGGAGCTACTGCATTGGCCGAGATACTTTTTGGCGAACACAATCCAGGTGAAGTTCAACTTCAATACTCCTCTTTATTGTTATATATTGCTGGAATACTTGCTAAACATGCAAGATTAAATTACATTTCAGGGGGTAGATTACCAGTCACTTGGTACCCTAAGGAATTCAACAAAATATCAATGACAGATATGAGAATGCGGCCTCTATCATCCACTGGATATCCAGGGCGCACTTACAGATTCTACAATGGGCCAAAAGTTTTCGAATTCGGCTATGGTCTCAGCTACACTGCTTATTCTTACGCGTTCGCCTCTGTCAACCAGGACAAGCTGCATTTCAAGAACCCGAAGGTCAATAAGGCAACTGAAAATGGTTCTGTTCTGAACATTGCTGTTTCAGAAGTTGCATCAGAAGTATGCAACAACGCGATGATCGAAGTTAAAGTTGCGGTGAAAAACCAGGGAGAAAGGGCTGGTATGCACCCTGTATTGTTGTTTCTGAGGCACTCCAGCTCAATGGATGAGGTTCCAAGAAAGACTTTGATAGGATTCAAGAGTTTGAATTTGGAAGCAAGGGAAAGTACTCATATTGCATTTGATGTAAAACCTTGTGAGCACTTTACTAGGGCTAATAGATATGGTTCATTAGTTATTGATGAAGGGAAATATTTCCTTCTTGTGGGAGATAAGGAATATCCTGTTACTGTGTTTGTATGATCTCCCAGATCTAAATTGTTAGTTAGAATTAAGTTAACTTATCAAGTGAAATTCAAATATCATGGCAGCGTTATTTACCTCTTCTCTCTTTCATTTTTTTCCTGTTCAGAATTTGTTATTTGAGGTTCCAAGTTTCCCAAACAAATCTCCATAATACCGAGAACCATCTTAGGGAAAAGATGATATTAAGGATGATGCTTGAAAGTTGATCTTCCCAGCTAATATACTAAATATGTCAATATGTACAAAAAAAAAAAACTAATTCTAATTTATTATCCAGTTCAAGATTTTGTTTAGTAGTTGTTCGTTAAATATCACACCCCTTGGGTGCAGCTGTTTACATCACACCTCTTAGGGTGCGACCCTTCTCCGGATCCTACTAAAACACGAAATGTCTTGTGCACCAAGCTTCCTTAAATATCTTTAAGGTTTATATTACATTTGGTTGGAGCAAAGGTTCGAGCAGAGGCGGACGACACCGCTTGGCCGGAAATTTTTACTGAATATATGTATATCAAACTGAACTGCAAAGATAAGCAAATAAATAAACTGGCTCTACCTCACAAAAAAAACTTCTAGCTCACCTGGTTGGACGTTGCATTTTTGTTAAAGAGATCAGGAGTTCGAATCCCTGGTAGTTGCGCATATCTTATTAGTTTTAGGAAAAAAAATTCCCCTTTTGTTGTATGCTAAAAAGATAAAATTCGAGACTTGAACCCTTCACCAATAGTTAAGGGCAAAACTAGGAAAAAAAATTCCCCTTTTGTTGTATGCTAAAAAGATAAAATTCGAGACTTGAACCCTTCACCAATAGTTAAGGGCAAAACTACCGGTAGATCAAGAATTGGCTGTAGCATTAGACCCACATTAAATAAATTTATAATGATTATAAAACAAATTAGTATAAATTCCAACGAGACTATTGTAATACATTTAAAAAAAAACGAAATTTGTGTAGTAGAATTGTGATAATGTACTTAATTGTGCTTTATTCATGTATTATAGATTGTGTTTTTAATTTTTTATATGATGTCATTACAACAATTGGTTTATTTGATCATATTTTTAGATGTTGACACCGCTTATAAAAAATTCTGCATACGCCCCTAGGTTCGAGGGGTAGAGGTATCACTTTCACTTACCTTCCAATCATGTAACAAATAAATAAACCTACCTACCGTATTTCCTCTCCTATACCCTCTCACTTCCTTTCTCAAAACAGACATAATATTAATCAGTTCTACTTTATGTTAATAATACCTCTATTTGTTCTTATTTAAATCACTTGTTCTCTTTAGTATGTCTGGATCAATTAATGCATAATCCTTTTAATGCTATCAATAAACATCCGGTTTAAAGTTTTCATCCTTATTTTAAACTAGTCACTCTGCACGTGTTGCACGTGTATACTAAATTATATAGTCATGATTTTATAAAATAATATTAATGTTACTAAATAAATATTTGATTAAATAATTATACATAAAAGAAAGTACAATAAAGAGAAGGAGCTCTAAAATTAGGGGAAAGAAAATAAAGAAAGAGGAATAACAATACTTCTTCAACGTCGAAGTATTGGCAGAATGATTTGTTGTTAAGAATGTTGGAGAATTCCCTTTATTTAAAATGTGACTTTTGATTTAAAGCCACCAATGGTTAAAGCATAATACGAACAGGGGTAGATCTAGGTAGTAAAGAGTGGATTCACGTGAATTCATGTCTCCTCCTTTTACTATGTATTGCACTAGTATTCTTCGAAGCAAGTATATAAATAAATATGTGTGAACCCATGCTCAAGTGAGCATTTTGGTTTAATGGTAGCAGAGTGCCCCTTTGCCTTCAAGGCCAAGGGTTTGATTCCTGCTTGCAACTCTTTGATATTTTAAATTTAAAGATGCTTACATTTGTTTATTTTTACTTTTTCTTTCTTTGGTTAAACTACTTTGGCCATTCCTTAAAGGGAAAGCTTTCAATAAAATGTTTCTTTTTAAAATGACTTTCAGCTAGATATATAAATATAAGGTAGTTAAAATTATAACCAATTATGCAATTATTGATCGCTTTAGAGTATGCAAAGTTGTAAAATCATCTAGGACATAAATAATACTAATAATTATTAAATATTGTTTGCTCATCAACTTGTCGTTACTGTTAAAAAATTATATAATCAAACCCAAAATCTATATTAAAAGTAGTAGTGCACCCATACTCTTAAAATTGTGAATACGCTTATACAAAAGATTAGTTAGTAAAGCATAAAATACTATATTCACTTTATAATGATAATAAACATCAAGATATTTGTTTCAGTGTTTGTCCAAATAAGTCATAAAAAGTTCAACCGCATGGCTTACTAACAAATTCCTATCAAGAAGGGATATACAATTATCCTAAATTCTCTCTATGAGTCAAGCTGAGTACCAAATACCTCGATTTTCATATCCCTGGAAGCCTTAAGCCATCGAACCAAAATGTGTTATATAGTAGAATCTCTCAAATATTTCGATCACCTTGCCCTATGTGGGAAAGAATGAATACAACCTTCATATTTCACTTCTCAAATGCCTCCTCATCTACAGATTTGCCATTTGCCACAGCCTTGTGATGGTAAAGAGGAACGTCATAAATCCTCTATTAGGAAGTAACACATAATCAATTCCATCTTTACTCTCTACAAATCACCTGAGACAAATGAATAGTCTTGTTTGCCATGTACTCTTTGATGTCAAGATTATATTTTAAATTGCAAGAAATTTTTCTGGAATATGTTTCTCAATTCTCTGAGGGAACGGAAGTAGATTGGTTGAAGCTTCTTGGTGAACTATTTGCAATACAAAATTTATTCCGACTCTTCACATTGCAATTAATTCAATTAACGAAATAACCGTTGATGGCTCAGTATACCAACATAAATGATGGAATTGAACAATAGGTTCTATATTTACATTAAAATTCATATTTTTAGCAATATTATCATGATTACTCTAAGTTTAGATACATTATTTTGGGAAAACCAAAAACCTTGGTAAACCTGGCCATTTTAATGTCCCACATTAATTTGTTTTTAATTTGACTTTTTATTTTTTGTTGTTTTTATTAGAATGTATTTTTACATCTCTGTACAAATAAGTTACTTGAATAATGGTTGATTGAAGGGTAAAATTGTCACTCAATTTTTATGGATAAATTTGTAAATTAACTTCACCTAAAAGTCTTCACACTTATAATATAGTATGATGATGATAATAATAATGATATGATGATGATTCTATTCTACTTTGATCCCACCTAATGTATTAACGTTGCATCTTCATATCATTTTCTTTACCCTCTCCTCTCCTTATAATTTCTCAGAATGAATATAGTGTAAGTTACACTTCAATTTTCGTCCTAGAATAATCAGGTTAAAGCATCGTCAGTCCCTATCTTTTCAATTCTAACATCAAATCATTTATTTAATTTTAAGCTAAAAAGATGATGGACCAAAATTAATTGGTAGGGTGCCTATGGATTGTCATTATCTTACTTACTCGTGTAGCTTCCTCCGCCAACTACATGAAAATAGTCTTTGAACTTACTCTTAAATATTCTTTTCAAGTTTTAGGTTTCTGACTATTGGATCTCTCTACGTGGGGTAAATGATAATAGTACTTCCTAATGTAAAATATAGTTTGGGATTTTTGTATAATTCTACTGGACATTTTAAGATGTGTCCCAAATGCAAAATCTTTCAGTTATTTATGAAAATCGCATGACAGTTTTAAGGGTGAGATAAAAGGAAAAATATCGAAAACATAGAAATTAAAGATGTAAAATGTGAAACTTTGTTTACATTGTTTAGGTGCGATGTTCAAATCATATTTACAGCATAAAGTTAGATAAGTACTCCTACAACTTTCAGTGAAAGAAAAAGAAATCGTCCTGTGTAACCTTTCTAAAGTAGTAGTACTTTCTTTGTGCAGATATTATCTTTTTGCTATTAGTGATCTGTTTTAGAAAGAATAACATATTATTTTATTAAAAAATAATTAAACTTTAATTTTCTGTAAATTTTATGTAGTCGCACAAATACAAATATTATAACATATTTAAGATAATAAATCTATTTTTTTTAAAACTACGTTCAAAGTTGAATACCGCACTAAAGTGTAAAATGGAGTGCTTTAGGAGAAGCTTCTTCGTGCTCAATTTTTAGAGAAGCATTCACGACCAAAACATCAATGATGATATTGAGACTATGTATTTATTTTTGTATCTTTGAGTTGTATCTCTGAGTAGTATAGTTGGTACAGCTGTACACATACATGTATACAGTATAAATAGGGGTTAGATATTTTTTTGTACAGATACAATTTACACTTTACACTTTTCACCATCAGTGTATTCTTTTATCTTAGCTCACTCTCGAAATGAAAGAGAAGCTTCCAGAAGAACCCTAGTTTCCTCTGACCTCTATTAAAGCTCAATCAAGGTGAGGTCTCTCTCTTGCTTCCTCTGTAATTTCGACATGGTATCAGAGCTAGGATCTCAATCCTAAACTCAATTCGTTGATTCTTCACTCATTTACATCCCTACGACAATTTTCTGTGCAAAATTTCAATTTCCCCAATTTCATCTCGATCCCTCAGAAAAGTTTCAAACGAGGTTAATTTCTCTTCAAAAACTAATCGATAAGTATGGCTGTCAACGAGAACACAACGGATTCTACAAATCCACTTCTCGATTCAACAAATCCTCTCTACATGCATCCTTCTAAAAATGCGGGATCTACGCTTGTACCTGTACCTTTCGATGGATCGGGATAAAGATCATGGAGAAGAGGAGTTCTCAGAGCTCTTTCGGTGAAAAATAAAATGGGTTACATAAACGGGAAATGCTCAAAGCCAGATTCCAAGGATCCTAACTTTGATCAATGGGAATGCTGTGATGACATGGTCACATCATGGATTCTGAATTCTATATCGAAGGATTTAGCGGATAGTTTGCAATACGTTCACGATGCACAAGAGCTTTGGCAGGAATTGGAGGATAGATATGACCAAACAAATAGAGAAAAGTTGTATCAGTTACAGAAAGAGATAAATGACTTGAGTCAAGGAACCCTAGACATCAAGATACTACACTAAGATGAAGAAGCTCTGGGAAGAGCTGAACACATTGAATGCACATGCTCAGTGCAAATGAAACTGCACATATGGTGCTAAAGCAAGTGCAGAAGGCTGAGTAAGACAGAAGGTTAATCCAGTTCTTAATGGGACTAAACGAAGTCTATACTGTGGTAAGGGAAGTATCCTAATGATGAACCCGTTGCCCTCACTCGCACGAGCTTTTTCAATTCTTATCCAAGAAGAAAAAGAAAGAGAAGTCAAACCAAATAGTCAGTTTATAATTGAGTCTATTGCCCTGAGTGCTGATAGATCAGGGGGAAATGCTTTCAGAACAAACTATAATCAACAACCAAATTTTGCGGACAATGCTGGGTATACAAGCTATAATCAACAAGGAAACAGGATTGGGAACAGTAACTATAGGGGAGGTTATTCTGAAAGCAGACCTCGACCCTTCTGTGACTATTGTAAGAAACCAGGTCACACTAAGGAAAGATGTTACAAATTGCATGGTTATCCACAAGGCTCAAGGTTCAACAAGGGAAAAAGGATTGTTGCTAATGTACATGGAGGATAGTGTGAGAATAGCATGGAAGGTCAAGATGGAGACAGTGGTCAAGTACAAGAACATGATCGAACCATGCAGAACCTTACAAAGGAACAATATAATCAGCTGCTGAGCATCTTGGAGAACTTTCATGCTGGAAATGGAGAAAATAAAATGAAGGAAGGGGCTGTGAACTTTGCAGATATTTCAGCTTGCTCAACTTCTTTTGATTCTGGTGCTAAGTCAAATGAGTGTTTTAGATCAATTGACGACTCTTGGATACTTGATTCTAGGGTATCAAACCATATGACCTATAATAAATCCATGTTAACCAATATAAAAACTTTAGTTATCCTTTCCTAGTTACATTACCCATTGGCTATAAGATGAAGGTGACATTAATGGGAGATGTAGTCATGAGTCCTAAATTCACCCTGAAAAAGGTCTTGTTTGTACCTAGTTTCAAGATCAACCTAATCTCGGTTTATTTTTTAACAGTTTAACTTGATTGCTATGTCATATTCACCAAATTTGCTTGTATCCTTCTGCAGGCCCCTTCACTGAAGAGGCCTCTGGAAATTGGTAAAAGCAAAGATGGTTTGTACCTTTATACCTCAGATTCCTGCAAGTCTAATGCCATGTTTCATGCCAGTTCATCTAGTTCATCTAATAAAGGTGACTTAGTCACTCAGTCTGTTTCACACACTCCATCTAGTCTGTCTAGTATTAATGATGTTGTATCACACTCTGTTTCACATGTTATACCTAGTCCACACTTTTCTTCTCATGAATGTAATAAAATTGTCATAGAATCTCATATGCAATGTAAAGGAAATGTTACTTCTACTTGCAATACATCTATGTATGATAAAGATATGATTGATCTCTTGTGGCACAATAGATTGGGACATGTCCCCTTTTCCAAAATGAAAGGAATTAAATCCATACCTGTTCATTTTTTACCCAAACAACCTTTCATTTGTCCTATATGTCCAATGGCTAGACAGAATAGGTTGCCCTTTCCAAAAAGAACTACAGCCACAACGAAAATATTTGAAATCCTACATGTTGATCTATGGGGGCCTTACCATGTGAAAACACATGATAGGCATAAGTATTTTATCATCCTAGTAGATGACTACAATAGGTGCACTTGGACAGACCTACTTAGCTGCACAAGTAATGCTTTGCAGGTAGTCAGAGCTTTTACTGCCATGGTAAAGAACCAATTCAATTGTTCCATCAAGACCATAAGAACCGACAATGGTCTTGAGTTCATAAATTCTGAAACTACATCTTTCTTGCAGTCTGAAGGCATTATACACCAGAAACCTGTCCCTATACTCCCCAACAGAATGGGATAGTAGAAAGGAAACACAAGTACCTGCTAGAAACAGCTAGGGCACTATTATACCAATCTAAACTTCCCTTGTAATACTGGGGAGAATGCATCCTTACATCAACCTATTTTATCAATAGACTCCCTTCTACTACATTTAAAAACAGATGCCCATTGCAGTTCTGTACAACAGGAAACCAAATTACTCTCACCTTAAAAGTTTTGGATGTCTTTGCTTTCCTACAACCCTTAAAACTCACAAAGACAAATATGAAACAAGATCTCCACCTCATGTTTTTATGGGATACATCTTTGGAACAAAAGGTTATAAGGTCCTTAATCTAGTCACAAAGAGAATCCATGTATCAAGAGATGTTGTATTCCATGAGGGTGTATTTCCATTTGCTTTGCATTCTGATTCTAATAGAGTCTTTCCTTCATTCCCACAAGTAAATTCAGATTTAGCACAAGATTTATTTCCCTCTCATGAGTCAACATCTGCTCCTAGTTCACCAGGTCTACATCTTCCAGCTATGTCACCTGATCCTCCATCACCAGGGTTGAATGAACCTAATTCTCATACAACTTTAAATTTTGACCAATATTCTCCTTCTTTGGTTAATAACAATCAGAATGAGATCACTACAAACAGTACTCCTAATTCTGCAATCCAACAGGATAATGAAACTTCTGGGAGACCCTCCAGAACACTTAAAATTCTTACTTATTTGAAAGATTACAATTATTCACTCCCCAAGCTACAGACAAGTCACATTAACTCCCTTTCTAGCAGCAACCAAAGCTCCACCTCCCTTTCTTTTAATGCATCTATACCTAATGCACAATATGTTTCCTTCAATGCTTTGAGTTTTGATAGTCAACAATTGATCAAAAACATTTCTCATGAGTCTGAGCCCAGCTCATATGAAGAGGCAGCTGCTAATCCTGCATGGCAGAAAGCTATGAACTAGGAATTTCAAGCACTCTACGCCAACCACACTTGGAGCTTAGTGCCACTTCCAGTTGGTAAAAGAACAATAGGACGTAAGTGGGTGTATAAGGTGAAATACAAGGCAGATAGGAGCATAGAAAGATTTGAGGCAAGATTAGTGGTAAAAGGATACACTCAGTAGGCAGGGGTAGATTATACGTAAACTTTTTCACCTGTAGTGAAGATGACAACTGTTAGAGCCCTAATTGGTACAGCAGTGAAGAAAGGTTGGGAGATTTTTCAACTAGATGTCAACAATGCATTCCTCCATGGAGACCTCCATGAGGAAGTGTATATAGAGGTACCTCCAGGTCTTGTTATGGACAGACCAGATTTGGTGTGCAAATTGAACAAGTCCTTGTATGGACTGAAGCAAGCAAGCAGGCAATGGTATGAGAAGTTGACTGAAGCACTTTGTTCAAGAGGATACACCCATTCTCTACTGGATTACTCACTTTTCTATAAGACGCATGAGACTTCAGTGGTGTTTGTGGTTGTTTATGTAGATGATGCCCTACTAACAGGGACTGATTTACAAGAAATAGAAGGACTGAAGGCTTTTTTGCATGAGACTTTCAAAATAAAGGACCTGGGAAGGCTACATCATTTCCTGGGATTGGAGATTTTGTACAAAGATGATGGGGGTACTGATATCCCAAAGGAAGTTCACAATGGATTTACTAACAGAGTTTGATTGCACTAAGTATTCTGCTGTGGTCTCTCCATTTGATCCTGCTACCAAGTTGAGTGTAGATGAGGGGTGCTTATTACCAAATCCATCTCACTATAGGCGACTAGTAGGAAAGTTGAATTTCCTAACCAACACAAGGCTTGACATATCCTACAGTGTACAGCACTTGAGCCAATACATGTAAAGTCCAAGAGAGCCACACCTAAAAGCTGCATAACATGTCCTAAGGTATCTCAAAGGTGATCCAAGCTTAGGGATTTTTTTTTCCAATAGCAGAGACTACAGGGTTCGAGCCTTTTGTGATTCAGACTGGGCTGCCTGCCCTGAATCAAGGAAGTGAGTCAGTGGATATATTGTGTTGATAGGAGATAGTCCTATTAGCTGGAAGTCTAAGAAGCAGCACACTATTTCATTGTCCTCGGCAGAAGCAGAATACAGATCAGCTAGACAGGTTGTGGGAGAATTAGTATAGTTACTTAGGCTGCTTGAAGAGCTAACAGTTCCCTTAACCTTACCTGTCCTTGTTTTTTGTGATAGCCAAGCATCCCTCCACATAGCCAAGAATCCTGTATTCACTACAACATTATGCATATACAGCTACGAAACATGTCGTAGCTAAATATGAAAATTTTCGTGGCTAAACACTTTAGCCACAATAATTTTTTCCGTAGCATCCGTAGCTAGAAGTAGCGTAACTAAAAGTTAGCTACAAACTTTAACATTTCGTGGCTAAGGATTAGTATTTATTGCTACAAGAAATTTTTGATGTGGCTATATTAAAAAATATTTTGCTACAAAAAATATATATCATCTATAGCTAATAATTTTATCATTTGCCACGATAAATTATTTTTGTAGCTATCTTCTATACTTTAACCACAAAATTCAAATATGTAGCTATGCTCACATATTAGATTTATATTATAGTATTTATATTTAGCTACCAACCCATAATTTCATAGCTATAAATTGTCAAAATATCCATGATTAGATTTTTTTATTATGTTTTATTTGGTGACTAGATTTTTATTGCATTTTATTTTTATTTATGAAAAATTAATTTATTCGAGATAATTAATTTTTCTGTACTGTACATTGCCATTTTCCTTTTTTATCTCACTAAATATTTTTAAAAGTTTCAAATATTCAATATCCATACATGTTTGATCAAATCATAATAAACTTTGAATATCACTTTATTATACAAATTGGCATCTAAATAGTTTCAAAAAAAAATTCTAAAAATACAATTGTCTATCTAAAGTAGACTCGGTTATTTAACTATAATCTATAAAATTCGGAAGGGTTCCACATCAAAACAAAACCAAGTTCTAAGTCATTGATTTGAGGATTGAACATGTTGCCACCAGATGATTTTCTGCAGTCAAGGATGAAGTTATTTCACTCTTTGCATCAAGGCTAAATCCTTGATCTTCTTGCATTCAATAGATTAAATTGTACCCTGTAAATTCAAAAGAAGTAATAATAACTACAAAAGAATGAGCGAACCAAAAGAAACATTAACACAAAGATGCAAGTTTGATTTGTAAAAATGCTAGTAGAACGTTCAAAGAAAAAAAAAATTATCTGTAGTAATTCTTTTACAAGAATTTTTAGCATATACTAAGAGGGAAAAATTCAAAGCAACAAGATAAGAAAACAAACCTATATACTTTTCTATAAACTTTTGAGAATTTTCATCTCATTTTGGTAATGTTTTTTCGACGAACTGTGGCTCCTCCCAACATTACATCATAATCTTCAAGATTCCACTCAATACCTATCAGAATAGGACACAATACCTATCAAATTGTTAGAATATATATCCAAAAATTCAAATCAAATAGGTGTATGGGGATTTAGAAATCTTAAGATATAGATATATAAACATACTTGGAACGAGAGAAGGTGCCGGGCTATCTAGCCAATAATTCCTTTGGTTGCTCTGTTCCTGGGAAAAGAGAAGCGTTGTTGAAGAAAGAACGGGAAAATGGGGAAGGGGGATGGCGGCAGGGAAGGGGAAACGGGAGAATGTTTTTATTAGGTTTAGGAAATGTTGATTTGGGCCAATTGGCCTTTACTTTTCTTTTCTTTTTGTTAATATATATTTGCTTCCTTTTTTTCCTTACTTAACATAAGTAACATAAATGCAAGAAATGTAAGTACTAACAAATACAAGTAAGTAAATAATATTATCTATGAAAAATGCAAGAGATAAAATACATAATTTGCACTAAATAAAATAGAAAAATCATCTTAGATGAAATAAAGATATTCTATAATATATTATATTCTTTACAACTTTTTTCGTCCTATACAATGTTGTTAGTTTTGTTATGTACTTCTATTTAATTATATTAACTTATTAGTTTTAGTGTTTAATTAGATTATAACTGTTATTAAGTTATTAAAATAGCATTAAACCATTAAATAAATAACCTTTATATTTATCTAAATTAAGTGTGATTAGTGATCACTTATCAATGCTCATAGATACAAATGTATTGTTTAAATTTGATATTGTTTGATATCCAAATCTAATGATCATTAATTACGTAATTATTTAAATTGTTGAAACTTACAAATATATTTTGTTTACTAGTTAGTTTTATTATACACTCATATATCAGCCTTAATAATTTTAAATTATGTAAATATTATAAAATATCAAATAATAGACATAAGAGAAACATGATCCTCTTCATGTATCATTATCATATTTAATTCTCAATTCTTAGATCAATGTATAATTTAATTTATGACAATTAGAAGCTTATTAAGATAGTAAATCATTATAACATATTTTTAACTTATTTGTACAGGATTATAATGTTTAAATTCTATATAATTAGTCATTCACGCATTAATTCCATATATTTAATAAGAATTATAATATAATTAATTTTCCTATGGACTTGAGTATCAATTAATTTCTTAATTCTTCGTGTAAATAGCTATAGTAGAATTATAAAAAAACTAATATGAATTATAATGTTGTAATTTTTTTTTTTTGGTGTTAAATATGTTCATTATATTTATTTGGAGCCTTTTGTCATTCATCAAACTAAATATACCAAAACTATCACAAAGTTCTTCAATATATATATGAGCACTGATTTAAAAAGAAATCATTAGATATATGAAATTACTTTAGTACTTAATATATACATATACGTATATCAAACAAATCTTCGATATATGAAGACTTATTTAAAAATAAATACTTAATTATAAGAAAGTACTCTAATTACTTATTTAAAAAATAGTAAGTACTCGACATACATAAATTCTCTATAAATATCAATATATTTTGAATTTTACATCAAATGTATATAATTAACGTCCAAAAATAAGAAGTTGCATTAAAATAAATTTGAGTTTGATAAATCTAAAAAGTAACTTGATAAGTTTTGAGGCTACAAGTAAGCATATAAATGATATATTATTGAAGATTAACTTTTGCATTTTAGTTTTTGTTATTTAAAATTTAATTAATTTATATATACATTTACTATATTTTCTATATTTTGAAAAAATCTAACTTTTGCAGTTAAAATTGATTTTTCACAACTTATTATCGTTTGACCAATTGTTTCAAATATATAAGGTGGCTAGAAGATTGCTATAGTTACGGCAAATGTACATTGTGGCAAAAACTAATGCTTAGTTATAAAATTCTACCATAACAATAAATCTGTGGTTATATTGTTTATCGTAAAAAATAATTGTAGTTATTAAGCCAACTATTACCATGATTGTTAGAACTTGAAGCAAAATTATTTATTTAGTAATATTTTGAAATAAATAAATTATTGTGACTAAAAGGTTTGTATTGCTATATTAAGTTTCAATCATGACAAAAATTAATAATTAGTTGCGAAATTCTATTATAGCAAGAAATCCATGGCTAATTTAACCTATCTTGCCACAAACTTTTATAACTTAAAGCAAAATATTTAATTTAGCTACACTATTTTGTTTCAAATATTTTATTGTGGCTAAAAGAATATTACAGGTATAGTAAATTTCAACTCATGGCAAAAAAAATTAATGATTAGCTACGAAATTCAATAGCAATAAATCCGTAGCTATATCATTTAACTACTGCCACAACTTTTTAGAACTTGAAGCAGAATTATTCATTTAGCTACAATATTTTATTTCAAATAATTTATTGTGGCTAAAATGTTACTATTGCTACGGTAACTATTGATGCGTGGCAAAAACTTATGAATAGCTACAAAATTTTATTTGTAGCAATAAAGTTGTAGCTATTTAGGTAGCTATTGCCATGATTGTTAGCAACTATAGCTAATATGAGGAATTAGCTTTATCAACACAATTTTCGTAGCTAAGAAATTTTATTATTTTGTAAATAGCCATAGAATTCTAAATTTTGTGGGTATTGTTAGGTACTAGCTACAATTTTTAAATTTGTAGCTAAAATTTCGTAGCTATAGATGTATAATGTTGTAGTAATTCCATGAACGCACGAAACACATAAAAGTGGATTGCCACTTTTAAGGAATCAGCTACATGAGAGCCTCATCTCACTGCATCATATTTTCACACATGAGCAGACAGGAATCAAACATTGCAATCTACTTAGCAAGTTGGCTGTGAGTTCCTCCCTTCCAACTGGGGGGGGGG